>NC_084567.2:39342500-39460000 GCF_033978685.3 Nerophis lumbriciformis
CTGCTCCCTCACACATCCCCCTCTGTGCGTCGGTTGAGGTGGGCGGGGTTTGGTAGCGGGGGTGTATAATGTAGCCCGGAAGAGTTAGGGCTGCATGGGATTCTGGGTATTTGTTCTGTTGTGTTTATGTTGTGTTACGGTGCAGATGTTCTCCCGAAATGTGTTTGTCATTCTTGTTTGGTGTGGGTTCACAGTGTGGCGCATTATTAGTAAGAGTGTTAAAGTTTTTTTTATACCGCCACCGTCAGTGTAACCTGTGTGGTTGTTGACCAAGTATGCCTTGCTGTCACTTACGTCAACAAGCGGAAGCCTCATACAAAATGTGGCTGATCAGGCACGCTGGTTGTAGTGGGCGTTAAATGCTGTACCATCACGGCACGCATGACGCTGACAAGCGCTATTAAAAAAACAACGGCCTTCTTTCATCTCCGTAATATCGCTAAAATTCGTTCTATTTTATCCACTAGCGACGCTGAGATCATTATTCATGCGTTCGTTACGTCTCGTCTCGACTACTGTAACGTATTATTTTCGGGTCTCCCTATGTCTAGCATTAAAAGATTACAATTGGTACAAAATGCGGCTGCTAGACTTTTGACAAGAACAAGAAAGTTTGATCATATTACGCCTATACTGGCTCACCTGCACTGGCTTCCTGTGCACTTAAGATGCGACTTTAAGGTTTTACTACTTACGTATAAAATACTACACGGTCTAGCTCCAGCCTATCTGGTCGATTGCATTGTACCATATGTCCCGGCAAGAAATCTGCGTTCAAAGAACTCCGGCTTATTAGTGATTCCCAGAGCCCAAAAAAAGTCTGCGGGCTATAGAGCGTTTTCTATTCGGGCTCCAGTACTATGGAATGCCCTCCCGGTAACAATTAGAGATGCTACCTCAGTAGAAGCAATTAAGTCCCATCTTAAAACTCATTTGTATACTCTAGCCTTTAAATAGCCCCCCTGTTAGACCAGTTGATCTGCCGTTTCTTTTCTTTTCTCCTCTGCTCCCCTCTATCCCTTGTGGAGGAGGGGTGGGCACAGGTCCTGTGGCCATGGATGAAGTGCTGGCTGTCCAGAGTCGGGGCCCGGGGTGGACCGCACGCCTGTGCATCGGTTGGGGACATCTCTGCGCTGCTGACCCGTCTCCGCTCGGGATGGTGTCCTGCTGGCCCCACTATGGACTGGACTCTTACTATTATGTTGGATCCACTATGGACTGGACTCTCACAATATTATGTCAGACCCACTCGACATCCATTGCTTTCGGTCTCCCCTAGAGGGGGGGTGGTTACCCACATATGCGGTCCTCTCCAAGGTTTCTCAGAGTCATTCACATCGACGTCCCACTGGGGTGAGTTTTTCCTTGCCCTTATGTGGGCTTTGTACCGAGGATGTCGTTGTGGCTTGTGCAGCCCTTTGAGACACTTGTGATTTAGGGCTATATAAATAAACATTGATTGATTGATTGATTGATAATCCGGTGCACCCTATGGTCCGGAAAATACGGTACTATTAAACATGTTGTGGAATGGCTCGTGTTGCAGCTAATAGTGGCTAGTAACAAATATTTCCAGTTGACATTTTTTTTTTTACTTCTGGCTATACAGAAGACATTTTGTGCTTTGGTTTCCGCTTATTGTGTTTCTTCTGCGTGTGTGTATCACGTCCGGCAGGACTTGCATGCTCGCCGCAGGAACAGGGCGGGATCATTTGCTTACAAAACTTTCGAAACTCGGTGCCCTCGAGTGTTAAAGGTTGCCAACACTTACTCCAAAAAGTTTTTTTTCCCACCCTCAGGTTGTATACGCATGAAGTATTTGTCCCTGAGATTCAATGGCTCAAGTTTAAGCATGAAAGTTGCGCAACTACTGGATTTATATAGAAAAACTACACAGACAAGCCTGCATCCAATTAAAAGCATGCATGTTTCCCCCCACAGCCAGTAGTGTGGCTGAGGTTAAGGAAAGCAAACAGTAACTTTAGTTGGGGGCATGGGCACCACAAGGCCCCCCAGGAATGTGAAATGTGCTGGCAGAGCACTATTATTACCCCACGTTGTCACAAATGGCGTCCCCCGACACTCCGGGGAGTCCAATTTCAACGTTTTTTTTTTAAGAGGACACTCCCTGTTTTTATTAGAGGCAGTAAAACAACAAATCAAAGATGAAGAGACAGTGAGCTATGAGATGTATGCAAATTGTTCCTCGTGGGAGCACGTGTTTTTCTCGACAAATACCTCGTCTTACGAAAAAGGAATGGGAAAAAATAAGACAGTGCCATCACTATTTTCAGATTTATTCACACATCTACAACTCAAATAGCCCTGGCAGACATATGGCGTCACATAAACGAGGCCCTGGTGAATTAGCTTTATTGCGGCATGCACTTTGAGGAGGACATCTCGTTCTAAGACCTGCATATTGTTTCCATTTCTGATTCGATGCCAATGACTTATATCTTACCAAACTCCAATTGACTTTCTGTATTACTGCAGCAACGCATCTGGTACTTAAGACGATATTTCACTATCTTGACGATACTTGCTCTTTCCCCACACTGATGCTGATGAATTGAACTTCACTGTGATGTCTTTTGTTACTTAACCGCTTGAGATGAGGTCAGTGCTCCGGGCCATCTGTGCCAACTTTCAGTCCGTCCGCAAATGTCTGTGCGTAACTAGGCAACCGTTGATGCATGATCCTATTTATGTCAGAAATTGAATCAAGACCGCTGGCAACGTACACGCCGTTTGAATGCGATCGAACGAGGTCTCTACCTTATTTGTTCCTCTCAGAGGACGACTATCTGCACATTCAGATGGAAAATAATTGCAAAGTCATTGTGTGGCAACTAATTGCTAACTAGCACCTGCTTTTGCCTCAGAAATAATGTGTGAATGCTCAGGGATGCCATCAAATTAAAAAAAAATCTCTGTGAGTAATAATTAGGGGTGTAGCGGTACGTGTATTTGTATTGAACCGTTTCGGTACGGGGGTTTCGGTTCGGTTCGGAGGTGTACCGAACAAGTTTCCACACAGACATATTAAAGGCCTACTGGAAACATCTCTGCGCTGCTGACCCGTCTCTGCACGGGATGGTGTCCTGCTGGCCCCACTATGGACTGGACTCTTACTATTATGTTAGATCCACTATGGACTGGACTCTCACATTATTATGTTAGATCCTCTATGGACTGGACTCTCACTATTATGTTAGATCCACTATGGACTGGACTCTTACTATTATGTTAGATCCACTATGGACTGGACTCTCACAATATTATGTTAGATCCACTATGGACTGGACTCTCACATTATTATGTTAGATCCACTATGGACTGGACTCTCACTATTATGTTAGATCCACTATGGACTGGACTCTCACAATATTATGTTAGATCCACTATGGACTGGACTCTCACGTTATTATGTTAGATCCACTATGGACTGGACTCTCACTATTATGTTAGATCCACTATGGACTGGACTCTCACAATATTATGTTAGATCCACTATGGACTGGACTCTCACATTATTATGTTAGATCCTCTATGGACTGGACTCTCACTATTATGTTAGATCCACTATGGACTGGACTCTTACTATTATGTTAGATCCACTATGGACTGGACTCTTACTATTATGTTAGATCCACTATG
Organism: Nerophis lumbriciformis; assembly: GCF_033978685.3. Classification (NCBI taxonomy): domain Eukaryota; kingdom Metazoa; phylum Chordata; class Actinopteri; order Syngnathiformes; family Syngnathidae; genus Nerophis; species Nerophis lumbriciformis. The sequence goes on from NC_084567.2 coordinate 39,346,161, forward strand.
GACTGGACTCTCACAATATTATGTTAGATCCACTATGGACTGGACTCTCACATTATTATGTTAGATCCACTATGGACTGGACTCTTACTATTATGTTAGATCCACTATGGACTGGACTCTCACAATATTATGTTAGATCCACTATGGACTGGACTCTCACGTTATTATGTTAGATCCACTATGGACTGGACTCTCACAATATTATGTTAGATCCACTATGGACTGGACTCTCACATTATTATGTTAGATCCTCTATGGACTGGACTCTCACTATTATGTTAGATCCACTATGGACTGGACTCTTACTATTATGTTAGATCCACTATGGACTGGACTCTCACAATATTATGTTAGATCCACTATGGACTGGACTCTCACATTATTATGTTAGATCCACTATGGACTGGACTCTTACTATTATGTTAGATCCACTATGGACTGGACTCTCACAATATTATGTTAGATCCACTATGGACTGGACTCTCACGTTATTATGTTAGATCCACTATGGACTGGACTCTCACAATATTATGTTAGATCCACTATGGACTGGACTCTTACTATTATGTTAGATCCACTATGGACTGGACTCTCACAATATTATGTTAGATCCACTATGGACTGGACTCTCACATTATTATGTTAGATCCACTATGGACTGGACTCTCACATTATTATGTTAGATCCACTATGGACTGGACTCTCACTATTATGTTAGATCCACTATGGACTGGACTCTCACATTATTATGTTAGATCCACTATGGACTGGACTCTCACATTATTATGTTAGATCCACTATGGACTGGACTCTCACGTTATTATGTTAGATCCCCTATGGACTGGACTCTCACAATATTATGTTAGATCCACTATGGACTGGACTCTCACATTATCATGTTAGATCCTCTATGGACTGGACTCTCACTATTATGTTAGATCCACTATGGACTGGACTCTTACTATTATGTTAGATCCACTATGGACTGGACTCTCACAATATTATGTTAGATCCACTATGGACTGGACTCTCACATTATTATGTTAGATCCACTATGGACTGGACTCTCACTATTATGTTGGATCCACTATGGACTGGACTCTCACTATTATGTTAGATCCACTATGGACTGGACTCTTACTATTATGTTAGATCCACTATGGACTGGACTCTCACAATATTATGTTAGATCCACTATGGACTGGACTCTCACATTATTAATCCACTATGGACTGGACTCTCTCACTATTATGTTAGATCCACTATGGACTGGACTCTTACTATTATGTTAGATCCACTATGGACTGGACTCTCACTATTATGTTAGATCCACTATGGACTGGACTCTTACTATTATGTTAGATCCACTGTGGACTGGACTCTCACATTATTATGTTAGATCCACTATGGACTGTGTGGGCATTAAGGGCGCCGCCCTCAACTGGTTCCGGTCGTACCTAACCGACAGGAGTTTTTGTGTAAAAGTAGACAGTTTTATGTCGTCCACGGCTCCTTTACCACATGGGGTCCCCCAGGGCTCAATCCTTGCCCCAATTTTATTTGCGCTTTACCTTCTCCCCCTTGGTTCTATTTTTAGGAAGTACAGTATTGCATTTCATTTTTATGCCGATGATTGCCAGATTTATTTTCCCATGGCACAAAATAACACGGTTCAACGTCTTATTGACTGCCTGCACGACATCAAAGTCTGGCTTTCAGCTAACTTCCTGAGCCTAAATGAAGATAAAACAGAAGTTATGTTGTTCGGTCCAAGTCGCTCTCCCTCCCCCAACGTTGACCTCGGCACTCTGACCCCCGTATCTCAGCGACTGTGTCACAAACCTGGGGGTAAAGTTTGACTCAGATTTTAAATTCGAAAAACAAATCAGCAGCGTCGTTCAAAAAAGCTTTTATCAATTACGCCAAATAGCGAAAGTGAAACCGCTTCTATCAAGGCATGATCTTGAGAAATTAATCCACGCCTTTATCTCGACTCGTCTTGATTATTGTAATGCCCTGTATGTTGGCATTAGCCAGGCCTCCCTCGCCCGCCTGCAGCTCGTGCAGAACTCTGCTGCTCGTCTGCTAACACAGACCCGCAGACGTGAGCACATCACCCCTATTTTAGCGTCCCTTCACTGGCTCCCTGTGCGTTACCGAATCAATTTTAAACTCCTTTTATTTGTTTTTAAATGTCTAAACAACCTCGCGCCAACCTATCTCTCCGACCTCCTTCGGCCTTACTGCCCCACCCGATCCTTAAGATCAGCCGATCAGCTGCTGTTGACGGTCCCTGACACAAGGCTGAAGCTTAGAGGTGACAGAGCTTTCGCCGCTGCTGCTCCCAAGCTCTGGAACGACCTACCCCTGAGTGTTAGACAAGCCTCCTCTCTTCCTGTTTTTAAATCTCTCTTAAAAACATACTTTTATTCCATGGCTTTTAACACTGAGTGATATCCATCCTGCAATGGCGCCCCATAATACACCTGCTGTGAACCTGTTTTTATGTTTTTATTTATTCTATTTTAATTTATTTATTTTTTATCGTGTTCTGTTTGTGTTGTGTTGTGTTTGCTCGGTACTCGTTTTATCTTTTAACCTGTTCATTGTACAGCACTTTGGCTACTCTTGTGGTAAATTTTAAATGTGCTTTATAAATAAAGTTGATTTGATTTGATTTGATACATTCATTAAGAAAAGATAAGGTGCTTTATTTCCACATATTTCCACGCTTCCGGGGGCCACACAAATTGATTTGGCGGGCCGGATCTGGCCCCCGGGCCTTGAGTTTGACACCTGTGTTGTACAGGAAGTGATGTCATCAAAAGGGCAGTCCTCGATGGCTTCAATCAAGCATGCGAAATGAATGAATGAAGCTTTCGTACGCCGAGACATGTAAAGATGCATAAACCGAAAAGGGTAGCAAACAGAGGCGTTCGTAGATCGAGGTTCTACCGTATAAACGCTGTAAAAACATATTATCTCTATTATTGTGGATATAGTAGTAGTCCAACCTGGTCCCTTGGCTCCTCCTCGCAAAAGGCGTCCCAGACGGAAAATAATGGCTCGCTCATACTCCTTCACGATCTGTGTACAGAGGCAAAACACACAAAGAGCTTGTAAATCCTGCTTTCGTGACATTCAACCTATCTATACCCTGTAATTGGATATGTCTCCTTTTTAAAACAACAACATGTTCATTAGAACATCAGCTTACCGGTCTTTGGACCAGTGATTCTCAAACTGTGGTACATGTACCACTAGTAGTACACGGGCTCCATCTCCAGCCAAACAATCACTTTATCAAATATTCAAACTGTGTTTTGTTACAGTGGACGCAAATATTAAATATACTTCTGCTTTATTTTTAATGAATATTTAGGCCTACTTCGCTACTGTGTTTTAATGCTGATCATTATGGTGGTACTTGGGAGAGCCAAGTGTTGTCTGTGGTGGTACTTGGTGAAAAAAGTTTGAGAACCACTGGTATGCAAGAGGTGGCGACTTGTCCAGGGTGCACCCCGCCTTCCGCCCGAATGCAGCGGAGATAGGCTCCAGCACCCCCCGCGTTCCCCAAAAGGGACAAGCGGTAGAAAATGGATGGATGGATGGTATAGACCAGGGGTCGGCAACCCGCAGCTCTTTAGTGCCGCCCTAGTGGCTCCCTGGAACTTTTTCAAAAATGTATGAAAAAAGAAAAAGATGGGGGTAGGGGGGGAAATATATTTTTGTTTTAATAGGGTTTCTATAGGAGGACAACATGACACAAACCTCCCTAATTGTTACAAATCCCATTGTTTTTATTAAACATGCTTCTCTGATGAGAGTATTTGGCGAGCGCCGTTTTGTCCTACTAATTTTGGCGATCCTCGAACTCACCGTAGTTTGTTTACATGTATAACTGTCTTCAACGATGCCAGAGAAAGACGTGTTGTATGCCACCCATTCTTTGTCTCATTTTGTCCACCAAATGTTTTATGCTGTGCGTGAATGCACAAAGGTGAACTTCGTTGATGTTACTGACTGGCGTGGAGCGCTTATCAAGCATATTTGGTCATGATTAAAGGTTTTTAATGATTTGCTTTTAATATCTGATTCTGGCAGCTCTGCCATTTTAGTGCTTTTAGATCTTACAACTGCCTTTGACACAGTCCACCACACAATTCTTTTAGATCGCCTGAGAGACTGTGTGGGTGTCAGGGGGTCTGCATTAGAGTGGTTCAGATCCTACCTGTCAGAAAGGTCCTTCTCTGTCAGGCTGGGGGACGCCACTTCTTCTTCTGCTCCGCTTTACTGTGGTGTCCCCCAGGGATCTATTCTAGGCCCCATCCTGTTTGCACTGTACCTTCTTCCTCTTGGAGAGATTTTTAAGAGGCATGGAGTGTCTTATCACTTTTATGCAGACGACTGCCAAATTTATATGCCTATTTCAAAAGGCCACGGCCCCCTGACACTCCTTCTCAACTGTCTATGCGACGTCAAGGCTTGGTTAGCCCAGAATTTTTTAATAATGAATGAGGGAAAAACGGAAATTTTAGTGTTTGGTCCGGCCCTCACTGACTTGGGACCATTGCAAAATTATGTGCGTCCCAAAGTCACCAGCCTTGGCGTTACTATAGACAGCGATTTTAAACTTGACAAACAAGTCAATGGCGTTTTAAAATCGTGTTTTTATCATCTTCGTCTTTTAGCAAAGGTAAAACCGTTTTTATCTTTTAACCTTTTTGAACAAGTCGTGCATGCTTTTATTTCAAGTCGCCTAGACTACTGCAATGCACTTTATGCTGGCATTAGCCAAAAAGCTCTCTCCCGGTTGCAGTTAGTCCAGAATGCCGCAGCATGACTTTTAACAGGGGCCAGGAGACGCCAGCATACAACCCCAATCCTTGAGAGTTTGCACTGGCTCCCTGTTCATTTTAGAATTGATTTTAAAACCTTGCTGTTTGTTTTTAAAGCTTTACATGGACTGGCACCTCAGTATATCTCGGACCTCATCCAAACTTACAATCCTGCGCGCGCTCTGAGGTCTGAGAGGCAGCTCCAGCTCGTGGTGTCCAAGACGAGACTTAAAACCAGGGGAGACAGGGCCTTCTCTGTGGTCGACCCTAAGCTCTGGAACACTCTGCCCCTCCATGTTCGAACTGCTCCCACAGTGGAGTGTTTTAAGTCTCGTCTTAAGACCCACTTTTATTCTCTGGCTTTTAACACTACGTGAGTTGTGTGGTCCTCTGTTGTCCTCTGTGTTTTTAAAATTTTGCTTTTTGCTTTCTATTTACTGTTTTAATTGGTTTTACCCTTTGAAATAGTTTTTAATCATATTTATTTTATATTGTTTTTAATTGTGTTTAATATTGTTGTGCAGCACTTTGGAAACATTTTGTTGTTTAAATGTGCTATATAAATAAAGTGGATTGGATTGGATTGGATGACTGCGAGCTAATCGATGCTAACATGCTATTTAGGCTAGCTTTATGTACGTATTGCATCATTATGCCTCACTTGTAGGTATATTTGAGCTCATTTAATTTCCTATGTCCTCTGTGTATTTAATTTATATCTACATTTCTCATGACACAGTATCTGTATGTAATATTGGCTGAATTTCTGATAGTTGTTTGTGTGCCATGTTGTTCCAGACCACAGCAAACGTAACTCAGCTTGCATAGATTGTTATAAATCCATTACAAGAAGACAGTCCGCCATTTCCTTTAACTTGGACACACACATCTATACCTTTGGTCATTCTGAGCCAGTAATTTCCAGGAATTATCTCTCCTTCTGAGAAGCCTGCATTTGATTAATGTTTTCCGATGTCAAAATTTCTGTCAGCGAAGATTTGTGTCAGCCTCCGACACATAGTCATTTTGATAGTAGGCTAATTTAGCTAATATAGACACTTACATCATGTGTTGCCTTCATTATATCACTTATAAAAGGCTTTTTGTTTTTTGCGGCTCCAGACAGATTTTTTTGTTGTTGTATTTTTGGTCCAATGTGGCTCTTTCAACGTTTTGGGTTGCCGACCCCTGGTATCGACAATCACAACCCCGCAATATTTCGAATAGTAGCCCACAGAGTAATTGAGAAGCCATACAAATACAACACTAAAAAATAAAAACACGGAAAGGACAAACAAAAATGAATAATAACAACAGTATCAACAACAACAATAATACCATATTTTTCGGACTATAAGGCGCACTTAAAATCCTTTCATTTCGGTGCGCCTAATGTACGGAATAATTTTGGTTGTGCTTACCGACCTCAAAACTATTTTATTTGGTACATGGTGTAATGATAAGTGTGAACGGTAGATGGCAGTCACACATAAGAAATATGTGGAAACTGCAATATGACTCAAGTAAACTACACCAAAATGTTATATGTTCCATTGAACATAAAGAACATTACACACAGCGCTCAAAAATCGATCAAAATGTTTTAATACGACTTTGGTAAGCTATGAAGTCGCACCGCTTGATGGATTATACTGTGCTTCAATTTAGGAGTATTATTATGGTGTGTGTATAAGGTAAGACATATTATCTGGCATTTTGTTCCGCAATATTATGCAAAAGCAACTTTTCTTACCTTCTGGTACCTGCTGATCTATATTTGGGATCTGCATAAGTCCTCGAAATTTGCGTGTCTCCGCCTTTGTAGCCCGTGCTGACACCGTAGTCGATAAGCTTCTTTTTCCTCTATCTTCTTGTTAAAGTTAAAGTACCACTACACACGAGTTGTGGTGAAATGTGTCCTCTGCATTTGACCCATCCTCTTGTTCACCCCCTGGGAAGTGAGGGGAGCAGTGGGCAGCAGCGGTGGCCGCGCCCAGGAAATTATGGGACATTCATCCTCCGCTGTTGCCATTTCTAATATAAAGTAGTGTAAAGGTCTTACTTATATCTGTCAGTAAACTCGCCATGAAAGCGCTAAAACATACCGGTGTAGTGAGTTTACATTATTCACCCAAAGAACTTTAGTTATTAGAGAGTTCCGGTAGGACGTTTTTTTTCACGTGACACATTTCGGGCGTTTTTGTTGCACTTAGTGAGCCACGGATGAGGAGATGCTTCTCCGTTATTGATTGAAAGTAAAGTCTGAATGTCATTAAAACAGTTAGCTCCATCTTTTGACACTTCTTCCACTCCCGTCCTTGCACGCTACACCGCTACAACAAAGATGACGGGGAGAAGACGCTGTCGAAGGTGAGCCACGTAAATAAGACCGCCCACAAAACGGCGCATCCTGAAGCGACTGTCAGAAAGCGGCTTGAAGATGATGTGTAAAACATCATCTATGCAACATTTTGACCAAATAACCACCATTACCGTATTTTCCGCACTATAAGCCGCGCCTAAAAACCACAAATTTTCTCAAAAGCTGACAGTGCGGCTTATAACCCGGTGCGCCTTATATATGGATTAATATTAATATTCATTTTCATAAAGTTTAGGTCTCGCAACTACGGTAAACAGCCGCCATCTTTTTTCCCCGTAGAAGAGGAAGCGCTTCTTCTTCTATGGTAAGCAACCGCCAAGGTAAGCACCCGCCCCCATAGAAGAGGAAGCGCTTCTTCTTCTACTGTAAGCAACCACCCGCCCGCGTAGAAGAAGAAGAAGCGCGCGGGTATTACGTTTCATTTCCTTTGTGTGTTCCATGTTGATATACGACTCCATGCGCGCCCACATCACAGATGGTGTCAAAAAACAAGTGAAGCACACAAATACAACACTCGCCGTCATTCCGGGTGGATTAACCAAAGAACTCCAACCGCTCGATATTGGTGTCAACAGGGCATTTAAAGCACGACTGCGAACGGCGTGGGAACAATGGATGACCGAAGGCGAACACACCTTCACTAAGACAGGGAGACAGCGCCGGACGACATACGCCAACATCTGCCAGTGGATCGTAAATGCCTGGGCGGATATTTCGGTCACAACTGTGGTCCGAGCTTTCCGGAAGGCAGGATTCACAGAACTGCGACGAGACGGAGCCGGCCATTTTGGATCCCGTATTCGCCCAACTTTTTAATTCGGACACCGAAGGAGAAGAATTCGAGGGATTTATGAATGAAGAATAACTTCAGAAAGTGAGCGTTATGTTTATTTTGTGTGTTGTGACATTAACGTTCGAGCAACATTAAGTTATTGATGTTATTGCTCTGCACTATTTTGAATTTTACTATGTTTGTGATTGCACATTACCGTACATTTTGGGAGTGAACAGAGTTGTTAGAACGCTGGTTTTTAATATATTATTAAAGTTTGACTGACCTATCTGACTGTTTTTTTGACATTCCCTTTAGCGCGGTTAGATGCGGCTTATAACAAGGGGCGGCTTATAGGTGGACAAAGTTTTGAAATATGCCGTTCATTGAAGGCGCGGCTTATAACCCAGGGCGGCTTATGGTGCGGAAAATACGGTACATGTTATGTAGACCACAAAGAAATGTTTTACATAGAAAAAAAAAATAGCACGACTCCTTTAATGCACCCTATAATCCGGTGCGCCCTATGGTCCGGAAAATACGGTCCTTACAACCATATCAATAATAACATCAGTAAAAGTGATTGAAGCACACAAACAAATCACTGTTACTATCACTCATTCCTCATCATTTCCATCACTGCCATGGATAGAAACAGAACAATAATAGTGTCACGGTGTCTAACACTCGCATTTCATCTCATAAGCTTGACAACCGCAATGTATCTATTATTCACCAGCTGACCTTAATGCACATCCAAATGGAGATTGGCAGTGTGACCACCATGAGGAGAAGAGACAATCCCACCAGCAGCCAGCCACAGAAGCCAATATCAGAGTCTCCATCGTCCAAGGCTGGAAATTAAAAAAAAAAAAAGACACACTTTTATCATGTTTTGTAGTCATGCACCAAATGTGTAACACTTCCTTCTGTGTTCACTGATCATTTAGCAAGGTTAAAGGCTGCCCTTCCACCCAGTTTAAGCTTCACTTCAAAACAATGATTGACATGCAATAACAGAATTCTTTGGTCTATAGCAGTGTTTTTCAACCACTCGTGTACCATGAGATACTGTCTGGTGTGCCGTCTGAGATTATGTAATTTCACCTAATTGGGGTTACAAATATTTTTTTGCAAACCAAATCCGCAAACAATGTGCTGTTGTTGAGTGTCGGTGCTGTCTAGAGCTCGGCAGAGTAACCGTGTAATCCTCTTCCATATCAGTAGGTGGCAGCAGGTAGATAATTGCTTTGTAGATGTCGGGAACACGGTTTGTCGTGATCACAATATGCAGGCGACAGCGGGAGGCAGTGTGCAGGTAAAAACATACCTGCCAACTTTTGAAATCAGAAAAACCTAGTAGCCAGGGTCCAGGACAAAGTCCTGGTGGGGGGTTCAGGCTTCGCCCCCTGACGCAAAATGATTATTAGCATTCAGACAGGTTAAAATGTTGCTAAAACCATCACTTTTCTATCAGTCACAGTGACTTTTCAAAACAAAAACATTACAGCCAAAATCATATGGGTTGATTGACATGTTTATTCTGTAAGCTAACTTCAATAGTTTGAAATTATTTTGACAGTTAATGCCAGTTATCCTGTCAACCTTTCACAAGACTTCAATTTGTTAATTGAAAGTATAAACAGTATAAACACTTTTTACAGTAAACAAATGGTAAAACAGTACTAAACAATTCCATAAAAAAAAAAAATTGGTGTCATTATTAACTTTCTGTCCAAGCTTGTATAATCTACTGCCTTGTTCAATTGTATAAAATATTCTGTGCCTAAAATTCACATTTCTATCACAATTATCATACTGTAAACATGGTAAGCTAACTTCATTAAAATTAATAGTCCTGTCAATAGCATGGAATTACAATTCAAATGTAGTTTTTTTTTTAAAGCCTTTCAAAAGAATTCAAAATATGAAAAATTAATGAAAATTAATTTAAGCCATCAGACACTTGAAAAGTGGCACATCACATCTCTAATGTAATCATTTGAACTTTTCAACAGAAATAGCACTGCAAAAATATTAAGGACATACTTCTGTATTTTGGTAGTTATGCTGGCAACATTTAACAAGATTTCTTCAACTTGGACTTGAAAGCATAAATAGTATAAACACTTTTAACAGTATAACAGTACTAAACAATTCCAATAGATAACATTGCTGTCATTACCTTTTTGTGGCTAAAATCCGAAAAACGTTGAAAGTTTTCCACTTGTATCGCTAGCAACGGCATTAGACTTGTGTTTTTTTTGTCCCAACGTGGTCTTTTACATCGCTAATTCCTCCGTGTCCGATCGAAAAATCTTGTCTGCACAAGGTGCAATTCGCGTAGTTTTCACCCTTTTTGGAACGGATAATTATTCCCGGATAGGCTTTTGAATATTCTTTACGGAATGACTGCAGTTTTCTTTTCGGTTTAAGACTCGTTTGCGATGTTTCTCCATGATCGTTCGCTCGTTTGGAAACAATGGCAACAGGTGCCTCATGCTTGGCAGCGGTGCTATAAATAGCCTCGCGCATTTAAAAAAAAAAAAATGTTTAATTAATGAAAAACCGTATTTTTTATCACTGCAACTGTAACCCGGAATAGGTTGATGAAAACCGTACTAATTACGGGAAAACCGGAGTAGTTGGCAGGTATGTAAAAAGGTATCTAATGCTTAATCCAAAAGTAAACAAAAGGGGAATGCCACTAAGAAAAGGCATTGAGGCTTGGGGAAGGCTATGCAAAAACTAAACTAGAACTGAACTGGCTGCAAAGTAAACAAAGTCAGAATGCTGGACGACAGCAAAGACTTACAGCGTGTGGAGCAGCAGACGGCGTCCACAAAGTACGTCCAAACGTGACATGACAGTCAACAAAGGATAGCAACAACTTCAACAGTCTTGATTTCTAAAACAAAGCAGGAGCGCAAGACAAGAACTAAAACACTACGCACAAGAGAACACCCAAAAAACTCGCTGGAATATAAAGACAATATAACATACATCCATAAACGTGGATGCATATGCAAAAGTGCAATATATTTATCTGCACAGTAATCTATTTATTTATATCTGCACCTTATTGCTTTTTAATCCTGCACTACCATGAGGTAATGCAACGAAATGTCGTTATTATCTGTACTGTAAAGTTAAAATTTGAATGACAACAAAAAGGAAGTCTAAGTTTAAGTCTTAATCCAAAGTAAACAAAAGGAGAATGCCACTAAGAAAAGGCATTGAGGCTTGGGGAAGGCTATGCAAAAACGAAACTAGAACTGAACTGGCTGCAAAGTAAACAAAAACAGAATGCTGGACGACAGCAAAGACTTACAGCGTGTGGAGCAGCAGACGGCGTCCACAAAGTACGTCCGTACGTGACATGACAATCAACAAAGTATAGCAACAACTTCAACAGTCTTGATTTCTAAAACAAAGCAGGAGCGCAAGACAAGAACTAAAACACTACGCACAAGAGAACACCCAAAAAACTCGCTGGAATACAAAGACAATATAACATACATCCATAAACGTGGATGCATATGCAAAAGTGCAATATATTTATCTGCACAGTAATCTATTTATTTATATCTGCACCTTATTGCTTTTTTATCCTGCACTACCATGAGCTAATGCAACAAAATTCCGTTCTTATCTGTACTGTAAAGTTAAAATTTGAATGACAACAAAAAGAAAGTCTAAGTCTAAGTCTTAATCCAAAGTAAACAAAAGGGGAATGTCACTAAGAAAAGGCATTGAGGCTTGGGGAAGGCTATGCAAAAACGAAACTAGAACTGAACTGGCTGCAAAGTAAACAAAAACAGAATGCTGGACGACAGCAAAGACTTACAGCGTCCACAAAGTACGTCCGTGCATGACATGACAATCAACAAAGGATAGCAACAACTTCAATAGTCTTGATTTCTAAAACAAAGCAGGAGCGCAAGACAAGAACTAAAACACTACGCACAAGAAAACACCCAAAAAACTCCAAATAAGTCAGGGCGTGACAGTACTTACTTATGGTTTGAATTCATATCCAACTAGGGGTACGGGGGTTTCGGTTCGGTTATATACCGAACAAGTTTCCAAACGGACATATTAAGTAGCGTACCGCACGTTGTGTAAACAATGCACACCGAAGCACAACACACGGCATGCTAGCAGCGACCGGGCTAGGACAACATGTAAAAACCAGAGCTGGAAGACCCTCCTGCCTCGTTAAGATCTCCCGTTTGGGAACACTTCGGTTCGCGGTGTGATACAACAATGGAGGACGGAGGTTTGCCGACATTGTTCAGCAGCTGCTTCTGACAACACGTCAAACATGCTAACCCATTTGAAGCGTCACCACCGCATTCAAGCAGCCTCTCCTCGGCGAGTCAGGCAGGGCTAAAGCAATAACAAATGTTTTTATAGCAGCAGATTTAAGACCATATTGCATTAAAAACTAGATTTTGACCCACTTCTAAGGTGGAAGAACAATAAGCCCAGGAAACAGAGTGGACCGACACCAGCAGATGACATGGCACCCCAAACCATCACTGATGGTGGAAACTTTACACTAGACTTCAGGCAACGTGGATCCTGTGCCTCTCCTGTCTTCCTCCAGACTCTGGGACCTCGATTTCCAAAGGAAATGCAAAATTTGCATGGTTGGGTGATGGTTTGGGGTGCCATGTCATCTGCTGGTGTCGGTCCACTCTGTTTCCTGAGATCCAGGGTCAACGCAGCCGTCTACCTGAGATCCAGGGTCAACGCAGCCGTCTACCAGCAAGTTTTAGAGCACTTCATGCTTCCTGCTGCTGACCTGCTCTATGGAGATGGAGATTTCAAGTTCCAACAGGACTTGGCACCTGCACACAGCGCAAAATCTACCCGTGCCTGGTTTACGGACCATGGTATTTCTGTTCTAAATTGGCCCGCCAACTCCCCTGACCTTAGCCCCATAGAAAATCTGTGGGGTATTGTGAAAAGGAAGATGCAGAATGCCAGACCCAAAAACGCAGAAGAGTTGAAGGCCACTATCAGAGCAACCTGGGCTCTCATAACACCTGAGCAGTGCCAGAAACTCATCGACTCCATGCCACGCCGCATTAACGCAGTAATTGAGGCAAAAGGAGCTCCAACCAAGTATTGAGTATTGTACATGCTCATATTTTTCATTTTCATACTTTTCAGTTGGCCAACATTTCTAAAAATCCCTTTTTTGTATTAGCCTTAAGTAATATTCTAATTTTGTGACACACGGAATTTTGGATTTTCATTTGTTGCCACTTCAAATCATCAAAATTACATGAAATAAACATTTGAATGCATCAGTCTGTGTGCAATGAATAAATATAATGTACAAGTTACACCTTTTGAATGCAATTACTGAAATAAATCAAGTTTTTCAAAATATTCTAATTTACTGGCTTTTACCTGTATGTATGTTATGACATTGTGTACAAATTTGGTAAATAAATAACCCAAAAATGTATATTTTGTTGTTTTCTTACTGTACCGAAAATGAACCGAACCGTGACCTCTAAACCGAGCTACGTACCGAACCGAATTTTTTGTGTACCGTTACACTCCTATATCCAACGCTTGCGAGAACGACTTTTTATCGTCAATATCAGCTCCTGAGTTTCATTTTTTTTATATTTTCTGCTGGTGGTGTGCCTCCATCCGGATTCTTTCAAACCAAAACAAAATGCACCTTGGCTCCAAAAAGGTTGAAAAACACTGGTCTACAGAGGTGATGGGGATTCCAGTACCTTCCGCATCATGTAAAGTGCTGCTCGGACCTACAGACAAAGGTCAAGGGTCAAAACACCATTGTTTTGTTCAAAGAATGTGCTGTAAACTTGAACGACTAATCCTACACGCCATGGAAACAGGCGCATGCTGACGTCATAATTAGTCTCCGCCCACATATGGATTATATGTGCGAGACACGGTACTGGTTAAATAAAAATAATATTTAAATGAGTATTTTACCCACACAAGATGTCATTTTATGAAGCAAAAAACGGCATTAATTACTGGGTTTTTTTCAAAAAGCAGCTGTGTGTTACATTTAATTACGTCCGTAGCAAAACATTGGTTAGCTCATCTTTAGCTAGTTTGTTGGTACCATTTCCAAACAAACATGCCTATCCCAGTACTTATATTCCCCTAACTGTAATATTTCATCTTTAATGGCTTTATTAAGGTTTAGGTGCCCGGAGATTGAAACATTACGACGTTAAACGCGAGTAAAAATCCTATGTTATAAAAAAAATCCCAAGTAGTGTTTTTACCTTTGTTACTCGATTGGCGTTCTCGTCTTTCTGCAGCCTTCATCGCAACTTCTTCGTCGTCCATGGAAAAGACTTTGGGCACGAAAAGATAACAAAGAGTGTAAAGTAACGAGTCTTGTGTCGTTAAACAAGTCGTGAGGGCGATGTTTGTCTCTTCGTGCCTGTGGATTCTCTTCACCCTGCGCGCAGGCTTGAAGGTTCTGTGACGTAGGCGGGCTAAATGAAACTATTTTTGTTCATGACAGGCAGAAATGCTGGATATGAGATATGTTTTTATTACAGCTACAATTCACATACAAATCGGCTATGGCTTAGTCTAACTCGGGGGGGATGGGTTCAGAATATGCCTGTAAGTCAAACGGAGAGGTAAAATTCTCCCTTTTTTCACCAGCCACGCCTTTTTTCTTCTGGCCACAAAAGTTTATAGATTTCCTTTCCCGCACAGACTCGCCCCTTTCCCGCACCCCTCCCAGTTTGTTGCACATCTTTAAATGAAGAAATGTTATATTCAAAATCTGCACATTGTCGTGTTATTCAACATTAGTGATGGGTTGATGAGGCGTCATGAAGCGTTTCGACACATTGCAAAACTGTATTGATACTGTGTCGATACTGTGTCACTAAATACTGACATCTGCTGGACATTAAAAATCCCTACAGGCAACCTATGGACCGACTCAACTGACACTGATTTGATGCCCTAGTACAGGGGTCACCAACCTTTTTGAAACCAAAAACTACTTCTTGGGTACTGATTAATGCGAAGGGCTACCAGTTTGATACACACTTGAATAAATAAATATATTGTCATTTGTAAGTTACACGTAAGTGTGATTTAAACAAGAATAGCTAAATAAATAAATTAATATATATAAAAAAAATGGGTATTTCTGTCCGTCATTCCGTCGTACATTTTTTTTTCCTTTGACGGAAGGTTTTTTGTAGAGAATAAATGATGAAAAAAACACTTAATTGAACGGTTTAAAAGAGGAGAAAACACGGGAAAAAATGTAAAATAAAATTTTGAAACATAATTTATCTTCAATTTCGACTCTTTAAAATTCAAAATTCAACCGACAAAAAGAAGAGAAAAACTAGCTAATTTGAATCTTTTTGAAAAAATTAAAAAAATAATTTATGGAACATCATTAGTCATTTTTCCTGATTAAGATACATTTTAGAATTTTGATGACATGTTTTTAAATTGGTTGAAATCCAATCTGCACTTTGTTAGAATATTTAACAAATTGGACCAAGCTATATTTCTAACAAAGACAAATCAGTATTTCTTCTAGATTTTCCAGAACAAAAATTTTAAAAGGAATTCACAATACTTTGAAATAAGATTTAAATTTGATTCTACAGATTTTCTAGATTTGCCAGAATATTTTTTTTGAATTTTAATCATAGTAAGTTTGAAGAAATATTTCACAAATATTCTTCGTCGAAAAAACAGAAGCTAAAATATTTATTATTCTTTACATTTAAAAAAAATAAATTACTTGAACATTGATTTAAATTGTCAGGAAAGAAGAGGAAGAAATTTAAAAGGTAAAAAGGTATATTTGTTTAAAAATCCTAAAATCATTTTTAAGGTTGTATTTTTTCTCTAAAATTGTATTTCTAAAAGTAATAAGAAGCAAAGTAAAAAATAAATGAATTTATTTAAACAAGTGAAGACCCATCCATCCATCCATTTCCTACCGCTTATTCCAAGTGAAGACCAAGTCTTTAAAATATTTTCGTGGATTTTCAAATTCTATTTGAGTTTTGTCTCTTTTAGAATTAAAAATGTCGAGCAAAGCGAGACCAGCTTGCTAGTAAATAAATCCAATTTAAAAAATAGAGGCAGCTCACTGGTAAGTGCTGCTCTTTGAGCTATTTTTAGAACAGGCCAGCGGGCGACTGATCTGGTCCTTACGGGCTACCTGGTGACCGCGGGCACCGCGTTGGTGACCCCTGCCCTAGTATATACAATAATATAAACCAAGTCATTGTATTTCATTTAGGATTATTTCATATCTTCATTTAAATAAAAATATATGTTTATCTTTTTTAGATACAGTCAATAAATAATGTGAACATGTATCATAACATGGAAATCTAAGAGAACGTGTTGTGGATGATTGTGGACTGGGAATTTTTTTAATTTTATTTTTTTACACATTTTTATAAAAAAATTCAAAAGGTTTTTCCGACGTATTACATTTTAGACGATTTCTCTTCTTAGTTATTATTTCTCCGGCTGTAGAAAAGACCCGCTCACAGGGCACAGAGGAGGCGTCAGTGCGACACAGTTCGCGTATCGGTCACGTGACCAAAACAGCTCATGATCGGTCACGTGACTTTCTAAAAGCGGTACGCGCACCGACACAGGGTTTCGCTCTATGAGCTCGACGCATGCGCCGATGCATCGGTGTTACCGGACCCATCACTATTCAACATTCCATCCATCTAATCCTTATAACTTTCCATCCATCCATTTTCTTCCGCTTATCCGATGTCGGGTCGCGGGGGCAGCAGCCTAAGCAGAGAAGCCCAGACTTCCCTCTCCCCAGCCACTCCGTCCAGCTCCTCCCGGGGGATCCCGAGGCGTTCCTAGGCCAGCCGGGAGACATAGTCTTCCCAACGTGTCCTGGGTCTTCCCCGTGGCCTCCTACCGGTCGGACGTGCCCCAAACATCTCCCTAGGGAGGCGTTCGGGTGGCATCCTGACCAGATGCCCGAACCACCTCAACATTCACAAATCCCTAAACGTTGAAAGAGCCATATTGAACTAATTTGTCTGTAGCCGCAAAAAAATGAAAAGTTGTATATAAGTCTTATGCTGGACGACAGCAAAGACTTACAGCGTGTATGACAGAACTAATTTGTCTGTAGCCGCAAAAAATTAAAAGTTGTATATAAGTCTTATAATGAAGGCAACATGTGTCTATATGAGCTGTAATAGCCTACTATCAAAATGAGTATGTGTCGCAGGCTGAAACAAATCTTTGACAGAAATGTTGAAATGTAATATTTATACTAGTGCCATCCCATTCCTAGCCCATAGGGTTCAATATGACCTTTTGCAGCTATTACAGCTTCAACTCTTCTGGGAAGGCTGTCCACAAGGTTGCGGAGTGTCTTTATAGGAATTTTTCCGACCATTCCTCCAAAAGCGTATTGGTGAGGTCACACACTGATGTTCGGTGGAGAAGGCCTGGCTCTTCAGTCTCCGTTCTAATTCATCCCAAAGGTGTTCTTTCAAGTTCAGGTCAGGACTCTGTGCAGGCCAGTCAAGTTCATCCACACCAGACTCTGTCATCCGTGTCTTTATGGACCTTGCTTTGTGCACTGGTGCACAGTCATGTTGGGAAGAAGAAGGGGCCCGCTTCAAACTGTTCCCACAAGGTCAGGAGGATGGAATTGTCCAAAATGTTTTGGTATCCTGGAGCATTCAAAGTTCCTTTAACTGGAACTAAGGGGCCGAGCCCAACTCCTGAAAAACAACCCCACACCATAATTCCTCTTCCACCAATTTCACACAATTTCACTCCGAAATGTAGCGTTCTCCTGGCAACCTCCAAACCCAGACTGGTCCATCAGATTGCCAGCTGGAAAAGCGTGATTCATCAGTCCAGAGAAGGCGTCTCCACTGCTCTAGAGTCCAGTGGCGACGTGCTTTACACCACTGCATCCCACGCTTTGCATTAGACTTGGTGATGTATGTCTTAGATTCAGCTGCTCGGCCATGGAAACTGTTGCGTTTTGGACCAGTTGTTCCTCCCAGGGAATTCAAGTCACAATTCGCTCCCAAGCTCTTTACGACACTTAAAGCTGAGTTGAAAAACCACCAGAGACAGAATAGGTATTTTGTTGTATATTTTCAAAGCTTTGCCAATATACATTTTGAGACCAGTCTAACCCTAGAACATTCTATTGCGCCTCCTAAAATGGTCTGTCTTCCCAACGCCCAAAACCCCTCTTTCCTTCCCCCTCCCTAGCCATAATACAAGCACAACGTCTCCCTAGTCATAATACATTCCAAAGAACTCAAGGTTAACACACACAGTTTACTTGCTGACAGAGCATCAAGAGAAGAAATGGAAAACACGAGCTGTTTTCAAATATGACTAAGAAATGAAAGAAGTACAACTTAAATTCGGATATATGTAAATATCTGAAAAACCCATTCCATGAAGCTCTCTGCGTATTGTACGTGGGCTAATTGGAAGGTCACATGAAGTTTGGAGCTCTGTAGCAACTGACTGTGCAGAAAGTCTTTGCACTATGCGCTTCAGCATCCGCTGACCCATTTCTGTCACTTTACGTGGCCTACCACTTGGTGGCTGAGTTGCTGTTGTTCCCAAACTCTTCACTTTTCGTATAATAAAGCCGACAGTTGACTTTGGAATATTTAGGAGCGAGGAAATTTCACGACTGGATTTGTTGCACAGGTGGCATGAACTGAACTGGCTGCAAAGTAAACAAAAACAGAATGCTGGACGACAGCAAAGACTTACAGCGTGTATGACAGTTCCACGCTGGAAATCACTGAGAGCGGCCCATTCTTTCACAAATGTTTGTAGAAACAGTCTCCATGCCTCAGTGCTTGATTTTATCCACCTGTGATTAGGACACCTGATTCTCATCATTTGGATGGGTGGCCGAATACTTTTGGCAATATAGTGTATGTTAGTCATGAAAAAGGTAGTAGTCTGCAAACTAACAAACAGATGGACAAACAAGTATAGATGAACATAAATAAACACAAATTACAGCACATTGCAGAGCAGGGGTGTCAAACTTGTGTTTATTGAGGGCCACAACGCAGTTATGGCTGGCCTCTGAGGGCCGCTGGTAACAGCAAATAACACGTCCATTTGCCCATGCGTTTGATTAGATAAAAAATAAAATAAAAAATAAAAAAAAAGTAAAAAAATGGCACATCAGTCACCAGAATTTTACTATTTTTTATGATTTATTACAGTAAATGTAAAAACAGTACTACTGTTTTTTTTTGTTTTGTTTTTTATAGTAAACAAAAAGCTGGGGTACCCTTTTTCCATTCACAGTAATACACCATATCAACAACAACCCTGGACTTTATAGTAAAAAAAACTTGCAGCTCAGTCGCCAGAATTTTACTGTAAAATATATATATATATATATATTTTTTTTACAACATATTACAGTAAATGGAAAAACAGTACTGCTGTTTTTAAATTTTTTTTTTTTACTGTAAACAAAAAACTGGGGTACCGTTTTTCCATTCACAGTAATACACCATACAAACAAACAACACTGGACTTTAATGTAAAAAAAATTGCAGTTCAGTCGCCAGAATTTTACTGTGAAATATATAGTTGTTGTTTTTTTACAACATATTACAGTAAATGGAAAAACAGTACTACTGTTTTTTTGTTTTTTGTTTTTTACAGTAAACAAAAAACTGGGGTACCGTTTTTCCATTCACAGTAATACACCATACAAACAAACAACACTGGACTTTAATGTAAAAAAAATTGCAGTTCAGTCGCCAGAATTTTACTGTGAAATATATAGTTGTTGTTTTTTTACAACATATTACAGTAAATGGAAAAAACGTATTACTATTTTTTATTTTTACAGTAAACAAAAAACTGGGGTACCCTTTTTTTATTCACAGTAATACACCATACAAACAAACAACCCTGGACTTTAAAGTAAAAAAACTTGCAGCTCAGTCGCCAGAATTGTACAGTAAAATATATATATATATATATATATATATATATATATATATATATATATATATATATATATTTTTACAACATATTACAGCAAATGGAAAAACAGTACTAATGTTTGTTTTTTTCTTTACAGTAAACAAAAAAACTAAGGTACCGTTTTTCCATTCACAGTAATACACCATACAAACAAACAACCCTGGACTTTACAGTGACAAAAACTTGCAGCTCAGTCGCCAGAATTTTACTGTAAAATATATATATATATATATATATATATATATATTTTTTTTTACAACATATTACAGTAAATGGAAAAACAGTACTACTGTTTTTTGTTTTGTTTTTTACAGTAAACAAAAAACTGGGGTACCCTTTTTCCATTCACAGTAATACACCATAAAAACAAACAACCCTGGACTTTACAGTGACAAAAACTTGCAGCTCAGTCGCCAGAATTTTACTGTAAAAAAAAAATATATATATATGTGTATATATATATATATATATATATTTTTTTTTACAACATATTACAGTAAATGGAAAAACAGTACTACCGTACTAGTTTTTTTGTTTTTTACAGTAAACAAAAAACTGGGGTACCCTTTTTCCATTCACAGTAATACACCATAAAAACAAACAACCCTGGACTTTAATGTAAAAAAAAACTTGCAGCTCAGTCGCCAGAATTTTACTGTAAAATATATTTGTTTTTTTTTGTTTTTTTTACAACATACTACAGCAAATGGAAAAACAGTACTAATGTTTGTTTTTTTCTTTACAATAAACAAAAAATGAAGGTACCGTTTTCCATTCACAGTAATACACCATACAAACAAACAACCCTGGACTTTACAGTGAAAAAATTTGCAGCTCAGCTGCCGGAATTTTACTGTAAAATATAGTTTTGGGTTTTTTTTTCCAACATATTACAGCAAATGGAAAAACAGTACTACTGTCTTTTTTTTTTTTACAGTAAACAAAAAATTGGGCTACCGTTTTTCCATTCACAGTAATACACCATACAAACAAACAACCCTGGATTTTACAGTAAAAAAACTTGCAGCTTAGTCGCCAGAATTTTACTGTAAGATACATATATATATATTTTTTTTTACAACATATTACAGTAAATGGAAGAACAGTACTAATGTTTTTTTGTTTTTTTTACAGTAAACAAAAAATTAAGGTACCGTTTTCCATTCACAGTAATACACCATACAAACAAACAACCCTGGACTTTACAGTGACAAACACTTGCAGCTCAGTCGCCAGAATTTTACTGTAAAATATATGTTTTTTGTTTTTTTTACAACATCCATCCATCCATTTTCTACCGCTTATTCCCTTCGGGGTCGCATATTACAGCAAATGGAAAAACAGTACTACTGTTTTTTTTTTACAGTAAACAAAAAACTGGGGTACCCTTTTTCCATTCACAGTAATACACCATATCAACAACAACCCTGGACTTTATAGTAAAAAAAACTTGCAGCTCAGTCGCCAGAATTTTACTGTAAAATATATATATTTATTTTTATTTTTTTTTTTTTACAACATATTACAGTAAATGGAAAAACAGTACTGCTGTTTTTAAAATTTTTTTTTTACTGTAAACAAAAAACTGGGGTACCGTTTTTCCATTCACAGTAATACACCATACAAACAAACAACACTGGACTTTAATGTAAAAAAAATTGCAGTTCAGTCGCCAGAATTTTACTGTAAAATATATTGTTGTTGTTTTTTTGTTTTTTTACAACATACTACAGCAAATGGAAAAACAGTACTAATGTTTGTTTTTTTCTTTACAATAAACAAAAAATTAAGGTACCGTTTTCCATTCACAGTAATACACCATACAAACAAACAACCCTGGACCTTACAGTGAAAACATTTGCAGCTCAGCTGCCAGAATTTTACTGTAAAATATATAGTTGTTTTTTTCCCCAACATATTACAGCAAATGGGAAAACAGTACTACTGTCTTTTTTTTTTTTTTACAGTAAACAAAAAACTGGGCTACCGTTTTTCCATTCACAGTAATACACCATACAAACAAACAACCCTGGATTTTACAGTAAAAAAACTTGCAGCTTAGTCGCCAGAATTTTACTGTAAAATATATGGTTTATTTTTATTTTTTTACAACACATTACAGTAAATGGAAAAACAGTACTACTCTTTTTTTTATACTGTTAACAAAAAACTGGGGTACCGTTTTTCCATTCACAGTAATACACCATACAAACAAACAACCCTGGACTTTACAGTGACAAACACTTGCAGCTCAGTCGCCAGAATTTTACTGTAAAATATATATATATATATATATATATATATATATATATATATTTTTTTTTACAACGTATTACAGTAAATGGAAAAACAGTACTACTAGTTTTTTTTGTTTTTTACAGTAAACAAAAAACTGGGGTACCCTTTTTCCATTCACAGTAATACACCATAAAAACAAACAACCCTAGAGTTTAAAGTAAAAAAAACCTTGCAGCTCAGTCGCCAGAATTGTACTGTAAAATACATAGTTGTTGTTTTTTTTATAACATATTACAGTAAATGGAAAAACAGTACTAATGTTTGTTTTTTTCTTTACAGTAAACAAAAAAACTAAGGTACCGTTTTTCCATTCACAGTAATACACCATACAAACAAACAACCCTGGACTTTATAGTGACAAACACTTGCAGCTCAGTCGCCAGAATTTTACTGTAAAATACATAGTTTTTTTTGGGTTTTTTTTTACAACACATTACAGTAAATGGAAAAACAGTACTACTGTTTTTTTTATACTGTTAACAAAAAACTGGGGTACCGTTTTTCCATTCACAGTAATACACCATACAAACAAACAACCCTGGACTTTACAGTGACAAACACTTGCAGCTCAGTCGCCAGAATTTTACTGTAAAATATATAAATATATATATGTGTATATATATATATATATATATATTTTTTTTTTTTTACAACGTATTACAGTAAATGGAAAAACAGTACTACTAGTTTTTTTGTTTTTTTACAGTAAACAAAAAACTGGGGTACCCTTTTTCCATTCACAGTAATACACCATAAAAACAAACAACCCTGGACTTTAATGTAAAAAAAAACTTGCAGCTCAGTTGCCAGAATTTTACTGTAAAATATATTGTTGTTGTTTTTTGTTTTTTTTACAACATGCTACAGCAAATGGAAAAGCAGTACTAATGTTTGTTTTTTTCTTTACAGTAAACAAAAAACTAAGGTACCATTTTCCATTCACAGTAATACACCATAAAAACAAACAACCCTGGACTTTAAAGTAAAAAAAAACTTGCAGCTCAGTCGCCAGAATTTTACTGTAAAATATATATATATATATATATATTTTTTTTACAACGTATTACAGTAAATGGAAAAACAGTACTACTAGTTTTTTTGTTTTTTACAGTAAGCAAAAAACTAAGGTACCGTTTTTCCATTCACAGTAATACAGCATACAAACAAACAACCCTGGACTTTACAGTGACAAACACTTGCAGCTCAGTCGCCAGAATTTTACTGTAAAATATATAGTTTTTTTTTAGTTTTTTTTTTACAACACATTACAGTAAATGGAAAAACAGTACTACTGTTTTTTTTATACTGTTAACAAAAAACTGGGGTACCCTTTTTCCATTCACAGTAATACACCATAAAAACAAACAACCCTGGACTTTAATGTAAAAAAAAAACTTGCAGCTCAGTCGCCAGAATTTTACTGTAAAATATATATATATATATATATATATATATATATATATATATATATATTTTTTTTTACAACGTATTAAAGTAAATGGAAAAACAGTACTACTAGTTTTTTAGTTTTTTACAGTAAACAAAAAACTGGGGTACCCTTTTTCCATTCACAGTAATACACCATAAAAACAAACAACCCTGAACTTTAATGTAAAAAAAACCTTGCAGCTCAGTTGCCAGAATTTTACTGTAAAATATATATATATATATATTTTTTTTTACAACATACTGCAGCAAATGGAAAAACAGTACTAATGTTTGTTTTTTTCTTTACAATAAACAAAAAATTAAGGTACCGTTTTCCATTCACAGTAATACACCATACAAACAAACAACCCTGGACTTTACAGTGAAAAACCTTGCAGCTCATTTGCCAGAATTTTTTTTTTTTTTTAGAGTTTTATTTAATTTACAGTAATGCGATTAAAAAACACTATAAATAATTAAAAAAAAAAATCTATTGTCATTTTTTTTAATTTGATAAATAACATGCTTTGAAATCATCAGTCATGCATATTTAAGTATTACCCATGTGGCCCACCGCTCCACTGACATGGTTCAATAACTCCATCCCTTTTCTACCGCTTGTCCCTTTCTCAATAAGTGAAATATATTTGTCCGTCCACAGGAAGTTGTGTCAGGTGGCCACTAGAGGTCATTGAGGCTGTACTGGTGAGTTTCCACAACCACACTGATCTCCAAGAATTGCAGTGCAGTGGCACCATCTGCCTAAAAAGACACACTTCCATATATACAAACATTTGCTTTCATTGTACAGTCTGCACAGCCAGACTGTCCTTCTTTGCATAGTTAACAGCAATAAGACGGATTAGAGGTTCATTGTATTTGAAACATTGACACGCGGGGAGTCATGATGCTCTTTGTAGTATCATAAGTACATAAATAAGTGTCCGTATGGGACTTTGGGATATTGTACGGCGGAGGGACTGCGACGGCTTCAAGGACGGCAACAGTCCACAAGGTTTTATACCCTTCAACAATATGCAGTGTGATATGTGCAGTCCTGGTCATAAGTTTACATACACTTGTAAAGAACATAATGTCATGACTGTCTTCAGTTTATAATAATTTCTACAACTGTAGAAAGTGATTGGAGCACATACTTGTTGGTCACAAAAAAACATTCATGAAGTTTGCTTCTTTTATGAGTTTATTATGGGTTGTCGGAGGCAGATATTTACATATATCCGAATTTAAGTTGTACTTCTTTCATTTATTAGTCATATTTGAAAACAGCTCGTCTTTTCCATTTATCCCCTTGATGCTCTGTCAGCAAGCATACTATGTGTGATAACCTTGAGTTCTTTGGAATGTATTATGGCTAGGGAGTTGTGCTTTTGTTATGGCTAGGGAGGTGGAAGAAAAGAGAGGTTTTTGGCGTTGGGAAGAGAGACCATTTTGGGTCAGCGGGATAGAAGGTTCTAGGGTTAGACTGGTCTCAATCTAAAATGTATGTTGTCAAAGCTTTGAGAATATATACAACACAATACCTATTCTGTCTCTGGTGGTGTTTAAACTCAGCTTTAAGTGTCGGAAAGAACTTGGGAGCGGATTGTGACTTGAATTCCCTGGGAGGAAAAACTGGTCCAAAACGCAACAGGGTCTACTGAAAATGTGAGCAAATGTGCTGGGTCAAAAGTATACATACAGCAATGTTAATATTTGCTTACATGTCCCACAGAACCACAGAACTTATCTTTGTCCATGTGATGTCAGATGAAACAAAAAATTGAGCTGTTTGGCCACAATACCCAGCTATAGACAAGTCATTGTATTGTCTGCTCGCGGAAAACAAACAACCTAATCTAGGATTTGACTCCCTCGAATGGCCTTGACGCTGTGAACAACAGGACCAGGCTGTTCTGAAAAACACCCCCGAGGACCTCCCTCCCTCCTCAACAACACCTGGAGTCGAACTTTTGCAGATCGGCCTCAGTCTATGAACATTACATCATCACACCCAAGACAATTGGGCACATACACAAACACCCCCCTACCCCACCCCACTAGGCCACTCAGTGGCCTAGTGGTTAGAGTGTCCGTCCTGAGATCGGTAGGTTGGGAGTTCAAATCCCGGCCGAGTCATACCAAAGACTATAAAAAATGGGACCCATTACCTCCCTGCTTGGCACTCAGCATCAAGGGTTGGAATTGGGGGTTA
This sequence comes from Nerophis lumbriciformis, assembly GCF_033978685.3. NCBI lineage: Eukaryota > Metazoa > Chordata > Actinopteri > Syngnathiformes > Syngnathidae > Nerophis > Nerophis lumbriciformis. The sequence goes on from NC_084567.2 coordinate 39,372,128, forward strand.
AATCACCAAAATGATTCCCGGGCGCAGCCACCGCTGCTGCCCACTGCTCCCCTCACCTCCCAGGGGGTGATCAAGGGTGATGGGTCAAATGCAGAGAATAATCTCGCCACACCTAGTGTGTGTGTGACAATCATTGGTACTTTAACTTTAACTTTAACTTTTCACCACCGCTTGTTTCCCTTCGGGGTGATGGTTGGATGGCAGCGCTTCATAGCAGCAGTCGACCTCCAGGGCCCCAAATCCCCGCTCCTCTGTTGCGAGTGTGTCGTGATTAAATGTAACGTGTTTATGTGTGCATTGCATGGAGATTTTTTCCCACTCCAGACTAGGCCCCCTTAGGAGCCCAGTCTAGATTGTATTTTTTTCACTCATCTTCTTCCCCAGCGTTTCACCTTTTTCTTATCTTTTACGGGGCGCCTTTGGCGACCCATCAGCGTTCCTGTTCTGTAACCCTGTACACTGTTTGTCTCATCTTGAACGGGTTTGTGTTGAAAACATAATTTCGTTGTACTTGTGCAATGACAATAAAGTCCTATCCTATCCTATATGTTTGGAGGAGAAAAGGTGAGGCCTTTAATCCCAGGAACACCATCCCACCCGTCAAGCATGGTGGTGGTAGTATTATGATCTGGGCCTGTTTTGCTGCCAATGGAACTGGTGCTTTACAGAGAGTAAATGGGACAATGAAAAAGGAGGATTACCTCCAAATTCTTCAGGACAACCTAAAATCATCAGCCCGGAGGTTGGGGCTTGGGCGCAGTTGGGTGTTCCAACAGGACAATGACCGCAAACACACGTCAAAAGTGGTAAAGGAATGGCTAAATCAGGCTAGAATGAAGATTTTAGAATGGCCTTCCCAAAGTCCTGACTTAAACGTGTGGACGATGCTGAAGAAACAAGTCCATGTCAGAAAACCACAACAAATCTAGCCCGAATGCAGCTGAGATAGGCTCCCGCAACCCCGACAGGGACAAGCGGTATAAAAATGGATGGATTCATGGGTTACCAATTTTTTGTGTTTATTTATTTTTTTAACGGGCATGACGGCGCGTCATCACGCCGTGACATTGCTGGTTTTACGAGCAGAGGAGCATGTTCGGCAGCGCACATACACCGAGTACTTACAAGCTAATTAGGAGCCTTTGTTTGTTTACTTTCTACTAAAAGACAAGTTGTCTAGTATGTTCACTATTTTATTTAAGGACTAAATTGCAATGATAAACATGTTTAATGTACCCTCAGATTTTTTGTTAAAATAAAGCCAATAATGCCATTTTTTTTTTGCCACAGACAAAAGCTAAAAGTTACACATTTGTAGACCGTGCTCACAAGAGCACAACATTTGTTAATGATTTGTCAACCAGTTTGTGCATGTTTTCCACCAGGTTTTTTTCAATTTGTCCAGTTTAAAACTCACGTTATGACCAAGGGGTGTACCGATTTTAAGACAAGGTATAAATATATATTTGGGCTGTCAAAGTTAACGAGTTATCGCATGAATCCCAGAGACGTTATTGCATTAATCATGTGTTGCAACAGAAATAGTTTTTATTGCACATGACCTTCACTGAGGATGCTGCTTGGGGCGCCATCTGTTGGAGGAGGCGCCAAATTGCAGAATCTACAAATTAAACAAAAATTATTTAAAAAAATAATAAAAAAAATTGGATGTATAGTGAAACACTTACTAGGGGAAAAAAATAGATAAAAACCTCAATACTGAAGTGGAACTATCCTGCTGGGTCAGAGTGCAGAGTGACGTCATAGAAGGGTAGTAATGGACATTATACATGTATACATGTAAAGCGACTTTGGGTACTTAGAAAAGCGCTATATAAATCCCAGGTATTATTATTATTATACAGTTTTAATTGATCATCTTATCATTTTGGCTCGTCTTGTAATGACCAGCCAGACAAGGACAGTATTCAGACATCTGTGATCTAGACCAGGAGTGTCAAACTTGTTTCATTAAGGGTTATTGCTGTTTTCCAAGGGCCGCTTACAACAGTGAATATATATGAATATTAATGTTTAGGGATTTGCCTCAGTATACTATATAACTGCCTATGCATTTGAGTATTATATATATTTTTATGTACATTGTAGCTGTCGCCAACATTTTACCGTTTTTTTTTTTTTTTAATACATCTTACTATAAATTGAAAAATGGTTCCACAGATTGAAAAATAAAAATGTAAAAAATAGGCGACTGAGCTGCCAGGGTTTTACTGTAAAATATACAGTTGTTGTTTTTACCTTGTAATGCAAAAAAGTTCAATAGAGGTTGGTTTGTAACGACGTGGTCGCATCGTGATGCGGGTGTGGTTCTCCCAAGGATGCAGACGGCTTCGGACACAGCTTGCAGGTAGGAAAATTATTTATTTTAAATATAAATCATATGATGAATAAACAAAAGACATGCACGTAGCACAAAATGCAAAACAAAAGGACTAGCGTGGGAGCTAGCAGGAAAAAATAGCATAGCATGAAATCTAAGTAGTCGTTAACAGTTGTATGGGAACAAACTACGAAGCCAGACCGAGTGAGGCCAGAGCAAAGACTAAATAGCCCTCTGATTAGCGCCCGGGCAACAGGTGCGCGTCCCGGACACTAACCAGAGGCAGGTGTAAACAATCTGCCGTCATGGCAACAGAAATAAACGAAACTCAAGGTGCTGAAAACACATGTGACTCAAACATAAACAAACTATGATCCGGGCAGCGGATCGTAACATGGTTTTTTTACAGTAAAATTCTACTAATTGAGCTGCCGTTTTTTGTTTGTTTGCATTTAGCGTAAAATAACTGCCTATGCATTTAAGTATTATATATATTTTTATGTACATTGTAGCCATACTTGCCAACCTTGAGACCTCTGATTTCGGGAGGTGGGCGTGGTTGAGGGCGGGGGCGTGGTTAAGAGGGGAGGAGTATATTGACAGCTAGAATTCACCAAGTCAAGTATTTCATACATATATATATACATACATATACATATATATATATACATATACATATATATATACATATATATATATATATATATATATATATATATATATATATATATATATATATCTACATCCTGAAAATATGCAAACAAAACTGTGTTTAGATAATTGATACTTCAAACTTGCATAAATAAATATTAAGGAATATAACATAACTTGGCTTCTGAGAGCTTCAAAATGTAATGAATAAAATGCTAAAGTTGTTGATAAACAAGCAATTATTTTAATAATTAAATATGGTCATTTTAAATGAATTATTATGATCATTTAAAATTAATAATTTCCAATATGTTTATTTTAATGTATAATTCTATGGCTGGATGTAATAAGGAGTCAGAAAAAATACAAATAAAAATACAATTAATTTTGATGTTTTTAGCAAAATATAGTAAAAATGTATTCAGTTTTTTTTTTTTAATTAATAAATATATTTATTTTTAGGTAAGATAAACATAATACAATGTATCTCTAGTCTGGATGATTTAGTTCTTGTCACCCTGTTGTCCTCCCGTCATAAAAAAAAGGCTGTCCTCACTCAGGTCCGCATGGAGCTGGAGGGGGCGTGGCCTCCAGCTCCGGCTGAAAATCGGGAGATTTTCGGGAGAATATTTGTCCCGGGAGGTTTTCGGGAGAGGCGCTGAATTTCGGGAGTCTCCCGGAAAATTCGGGAGGGTTGGCAAGTATGATTGTAGCTGTCGCCAGAATTTTACTTTTAAAAAAAACCAAAACAACATACTACTATAAATTGAAAAATGGTTCCACAGATTGAAAATAAAAATGTAAAAAATAAGCGACTGATCTGCCAGTATTTTAATGTAAAATATACGATTGTTGTTTTTACGATGTATTACTGCCTAATAGAAAAAAGTTCAATAGTTTTTTTTTTTTTACAGTAAAATTCTACTAATTGAGCTGCCCTTTTTTTTTTAAAGCGTAAAATCTATTGTAATTTTAACAGTGTACAATTTGATGGATAACTTGCTTTGAACCCATACGTCAAGAAGATATTAAAGTATTATTTTAATAATAATTAAAACAAATTTCAAGTATTTATTTGTAGTTTTTGGAATATATGATATAATTTTTTTTTTTTATAAATTGGCTAATATTAAAGTTTAAAAGCTGTGCATTTGCATGCAGGAGATGTTTTTATTTTCTGTCAAAATGGAATGGATGAATACATTTTCGCAAGAAACGATAAAAGTCGTGGCCAGGCTTTCGCGGGCCACAGAAAATAATGTGGCGGGCCCCATCTGGCCCCCGGGCCCTGACTTTGACTCTTGTCATTTAGATCCAGGTGAGTATTTGTTATTTGTAACAGACTGTAGTAGGAGTCTTTTAAAATAATGGAAACATGTCCAATGTTAATTTAATGTTGCAAGAGAACATAACATTATTGAACATTTGTTCAATAGATAAGTATGCTTTATATTGCTATATATTTATCCCTCCCGTGACATTTGCACTGCATTTGAAGGTGTTAGTTATTGTTTTATTCTCAGGGTAATTGTTTAAATAGCTCCTATATCTTTTATTTAGATAAATAAGCTATATTAAATGTCAAGGAAATTTGTTTCCTTGACATTAAAAATTATAATTAAAACTGTTATACTGGCAAATGTTGCTTCAAAATACACCCAGACGGGAGTTTAGATAAAATTGTTACCACGTTTTGAGCAAATAAATGAAACGCATTTAATTAAAATATTTTATAAAGTTAATGTGTGACATTCAGAAAATACAATTGCATTTTTGCCAAAAATATTGGGCCTTTTTCAAAGCTAATTAAAATCAATTAATGTACTGTGATTAATAGGGATTAGTCAAAGTAGCAAGTTTTGTGAATATAAATGAACTGCATTAAGTAGTACATTTTAAAATAATGTTTCTGTAAGACATTAAAATTATTTTTTTAAAGTTACTTTCAATTATATAAGCAAATAATTTATTGTGAGTAATACCCATGATTCACAATGATTAATTAAGATTGATTCATTGTGATTAATTGAGCAGATAAATGCATTGAAATATTCGTGTATGACATTCTGACGATAAAATTGTCATTTTTAAAGTGACTTTCAATTATGCAAGCAAGTAATTTATTAATATTAATACCAATTAATCACAGTGATTAATTATTAATAATTATACAAACCTTAAAAAAAGTTTGTATGTGACATCCTAACATTCAAATTGCATTTGTCAAAAATATTGGTTTTTTTTTTAAAGTCAATTTAAATTGTTAAGCAAGTAATTTATTGCAATTAATCATGATTAATCACAATTGACAGCACTAATATATATGAATTTGATACACTATTAATAAATAATACATTACATATTATCAACGTATTAGAGGTGGTATAGTACCGAATATGATCCATTAGTATCGTGGTACTATAATAGTACCGGTATACCGTACAACCCTACTCCACAACTAAAATGTACACGCTATTTTATAGATTGCACACACTGTTTAGCGCGTGGTATTAGGATCTTAGTTAATCAGGCCCTTTGTGTTGCATGAAACGTGCCACACAAATAAAGTTTGGATTGGTTAAAGTATCATTGAGTACACTGAGGTTTGAGTACCTAGATGGTCTTGAACAGACCTGGGCATTCGGCGTCCGTGTCCGGGCCGCGTGAGGCCAATCATAAATTACAAAATAAATTAAAAAAAGTATCTATGTCGAGTTTGCAATACATTGGTGCTGCTTTTGTTTTGAAAAGCGTTATTATATACTGACGGAGAGTTTATTAAGGAGTGCTTATTGGACTCTGTTGCTCTGATATGCCCGGAGAAGAGGGGCGCATTTGAGAACGTGTCACTCTCCAGACGCACTGTAACGAGGCGGGTTGAGACCATCGCTGGAAACTTGGAGCTTCAGCTAAAGAACCGACTTTTGACTGTTTTTCGCTGGCTTTGGATGAGAGCTGCAATGTACGTAACACCGCCCAGCTGCTCATCTTCTTACGTGGGATAACTGCAGACTTATCACGGAGGAGCTGGCAGCCATGCAGTCAATTAAAGAGACAACCACAGGCAGGGCCGGCCCGTGGCATAGGCCGTATAAGCAAATGTTAAGGGCGCCGTCCATCAGGGGGCGCCACGCCAGTGCCACAAATGTTGGAGAAAAAAAAAAAAAAGTTGGTACTATTATTTCTAAATACAAAAAAATAATCCCACGTTAATTAAAATGCAAAGTAAAGCCTATTTAATAGAAATATTATTTGTTACAACATTACGCCCCCCCCCCCCCCCCCCCCTCCTCCCCCGCACGGTGCGCCCTCTCCCTTCCCGTATCATGACTCTTTTTGGACGTCACCACATCAAAAAATCAACACAAGATGTCAAAACGGCCAAAACTGTCAGGTGCCCAGGGAAGAAAAAAGAGAAAAGAAGAGGAGTAGAAACGGGAAAAGACAGAGGTAGCAGTTGGGTAACGTTAGCCTAAATGCAATTATTTGTCTGTTACAGAATGTGATAGTAACCTGGCTTTTTAGCATTAAGCTAATGTTACATGATTCGGCCATTGCTAATCAATAAATAGCTAGTTCTGTTTTAACGTCGGGTTAATATTGTAGAGGGGGCTAAATTGTTATGGAAAATAATAATGTAACGTTAGGTAATTACAGTACTCCCACCTTACATTCCTCAGGGACATTTGTATTAGATCTTTTAAGCAGGTGTTTTTTGTTTACATTGTTATTGCCTTCTGGTTAGCTAATGTTTGCCCTGCAGGTAATAGTCACTTTTCCACCCCTTTATATATTAGGTATAGTTGTGAGTAAAAAAAAAAAGATCAAAGACAAAGCTATTCGGGTTCTTGTGAGTATATACACTTCACTGCCGATGTGGGGGGGCGCCACCTAAAATCTTGCCTAGGGCGCCAGATTGGTTAGGGCCGGGCCTGTTTATGGGCGTATGTCCGTGCGTAACCTGTGAGTGAAGGTGCACAGCGACAAGTGATGCCCGGTTATCCCCGAGACGCTAAAAAGAGAAAAGTTGATGACGAATGGCGTGTTTTGAACAAGACATGGACTGCCAAGTATTTCTTTACAGAAATTAAAGGTAAAGCCGTGTGCTTAACTTGTGGTGCTGTGTTTAAAGAATATAATTTGAATCGACGAAGCACGAGGAAAAATACCGGAATCTGTCTGATGAAGCGCGCCCAAGGGAGGCTGATGCGTTGATGGTAAAACTGCAAACCCAACAAGGACTTTTTGCCAAATTTCATACCCCCAGAGATGCAGCCGTCAGGACAAGTTTCGTCATTTCTCACAAAATCGCCAGAAAAAGTAAGGCGTTTTCTGACGGAGAGTTTATTAAGGAGTGCTTATTGGACTCTGTTGCGCTGATATGCCCGGAGATGAGGGGCGCATTTGAGAACGTGTCACTCTCCAGACGCACTGTAACGAGGCGGGTTGAGACCATCGCTGGATTGGAGCTTCAGGTAAAGAACCGAACGGCTGACTTTGACTGTTTTTCGCTGGCTTTGGATGAGAGCTGCGATGTACGTAACACCGCCCAGCTGCTCATCTTCTTACTTATCACGGAGGAGCTGGCAGCCATGCAGTCAATTAAAGAGACAACCACAGGTAATGACTTGTTCACATAGGACTGAAATGTTAGGACTGAAATGGGACAAGCTGGCAGGTGTGACAACAGATGGTTGTCCAAATCCGACGGGGAAAAATATTGGACTTTTAAAGAGGATGCAGGAAAAAGTGACCGAAATTGACATTTTTGCATTGTATTATACATCAGGAAGTGTTGTGTAAGACAGTGTTAAAAATAAAACCATCAAAGGCAATCTGCCTTTGTATAAAGTTAAGTTAGGTTAAATGAAATTATTATTAGGGCCCGCATGGCCCATTGCAAAAGGACTCCCGAAGGGAGTCCTTATGCAATGGGACATAAGGACCTATTGAATTTGTAAGGTTTTATTCTTTATTATTATTATTCTTCCGCAACTTTGCGCTATAATTTGACCCCCTTAACATACTTCAAAACTCACCAAGTTTTACACACACATCAGTAAAATACGGCTAAACTTTTTATCAAAAAAACCAAACCTCAAAACTCAAAATTGCGCTCTAGCGCCTCCTACGAAAAAAAAAACTAGACTGCCTGTAACTCCCACTAGGAAGGTCGGAGAGACATGAAACAAAAACCTTTATGTAGGTGTGACTTAGACCTACATTTCATAATGTATATTCTCGGGCAAAAATCAACAGGAAGTTGGCAATTCCCCCTTCAAGACAAAAAAGTACTAAAAACAGTAATTTTTGCCTCTTTGAGCTGTATTTTGACCCCCTTAACATGCTTCAAAACTCACCAAACTGAACGCACAAACATTGCGATCTAAAAAAAAAAACTAACCCCAAATCTCAAAATTGCGCTCTACTGCAATTTTTTAATAAAACGCAAAAAAAACTGCTCCTCGGAAGAAAACAATGACAAAACTGCCTGTAAATCCCACTGGGAAGGTCGGAGAGACATGAAACAAAAACCTCTATGTAGGTCTCACTTAGACCTACATTTCATAAATTGACAATCCCCAGCAAAAATCAACAGGAAGTTTGCTATTCCCCCTTCAAAACAAATTTTTTGGAAAAACCGGTCACCTTCCTTCAAAAACTATCTCCTCTGAGCACGTTTGTCGTTTTGCCTTCAAACTAACACAGGAGAGAGATTGAACCCTTGTGATAACAATGACAGAAGCGCTTTTTTTCTAACTGCTCCGGTTTTGATTTTATGACTCTTCAAAGACCCGCTGCGCTGATGCTGCTGCGCTGCTGTTTTTTTTAAGATGGCTGCTTAAAAGCAGGAAGCACCAACGTGCCCACACAATGCAGACAAGGTAGGTACACTAGACAAAAGTCTTGGGACACTTCAGACTAAAAGTAGACAAAAGTATTGGGACACTTATGACTATCACTGGACAAAAGTATTGGGGAATTTAGGACTAGCACCTGCCAAATACGCGGGCCCGACCAATGCTGCTTGCGGCTTTAATTATTATTATTATTTATCTTACGGTACATCAAAAATAATTTGAGCAAAATTTAATTGAAATATTGTCGGTGTGGCCCTCCAGCAGTGCTCAGGTTGCTCATGCGGCCCCCGGTAAAAATTAATTGCCCAGCCCTGGTCTTGAATGTAGTAACCCGCGTTCTAATCGTGTCATGACTTGATCTTGGGTGTTTGCTTTTCCGGGATGCAACGGAAAGTTGGCTCGGGCGAGACGGGAATGAAGGTACATGATTTATTAATATATCAAAAAAAAGTACAAACGAAAAGCGCGCACAGTGGCGGAGAATAAACTATGAAACCAAAAGACTATAGCAAAAAAGTACAAACGAAAAAACACGCACAATGGCGGAGAACAAACTATGAAACCAAAAAGACTATAAACATGGAACAAAAACTTACTTGGCTTGGACAAAAATAGTTGCTTGAGGAATGGACATGGAAAGAATGGACAGAGCATAAATGTGGTGAGGTCGTCAGAAAGACAAACTGAAAAACACTGAACTTAAATACTACAGACATGATTAACGAAAACAGGTGCGTGACTCAAGACGTGAAACCGGTGCGTGACGTGACAGGTGAAAACTAATGGTTGCTATGGTGACAAACAAGAGTGCACAATGAGTCCAAACGTGGAACAGGTGAAACTAATGGGTAATCATGCAAACAAGACAAGGGAGTGAAAAGACAGAAACTAAAGAGCAGAGGTGGGACCAAGTCATTGTTTTGCAAGTCACAAGTAAGTCTCAAGTCTTTGCCCTCAAGTCCGAGTCAAGTCCCGAGTCAAAACAGGCAAGCCCCGAGTCAAGTCCAAAGTCAAGACTGGAAAGTCTCAAGTCAAGTCCTAAGTCCTGCATTTTGAGTTTCGAGTCCTTTCAAGTCCTTTTAACCACAAACTAATATATTAACACAGATTGTGTATGCTTTTCAAACGCTGTATTTATTTATTAAAACAAGTGCATTTTAAATTGCAGGAAAGAAAATTGTGCTGACATTGCACTTTATAATAGCACTATTAACCAGTCATTTTAAACATTAACTCATTCCTTTACAGAACAAACACATTGAAAAATAAAGTGCAAATGTACTTATTTGTACAAAAGTGTTAACATTGAAAAAACATGACATATACGTGAACATAACAAAAAAGTTGTACTTTTTATATGTCAGGGCCCTATGCTGCATTGCATTTGCAAAAGACCAAATTAGCCAAGAGTCAGTCAGTCATTTGTGCACGATGGGGGCGTAGTATGATGCCACCATGGCTGAAAACTCGCTCCACTGGAGCACTGGAGGCAGGCACTGCCAAGACTCTCATGGCCACTCGGAACAGTGAAGGAAGAGTCTTCATGTTCAATGCCCAGAACAAAAGGGGGGAGAGAGTTATTTTGGGTTGGTGCACTACTTGTAAGTGTATCTTGTGTTTTTTATGTTGATTTAATTAAAAAAAGAAAATAAAAATAAAAAATTTCTTGTGCGGCCCGATACCAATCGATCCACGGACCAGTACCGGGCCGCGGCCCGGTGGTTGGGGACCACTGAGGTAAACAACCAACAGTATGTCAGAAAGCTAGCTAAAACGGTACACATATTCATAATATAGTATACATTTTAACTGACCTTTATTTGACTATTTTTGTCTTTTTTTAGGTGGCTAAAATACGCGGTGCTGCTGACCGCCGTCTAACGTTACGTGTGATATATTGACTAACGTAACCCTGCTTAAAAAAATCACTGAACAAAAAGTATGAATAAGGTAGTGAACTGCAACAGATTCCCGTGTTTGCAATAACGTTATAACGTTAGCAGTGAGTTTACAGCCTCACTGATTTAACTACACAGCAAATAAAAGTCACGTTACTTAGCCAATAAACGTTATCTTACATTCAAAACTTACCGTTCTTTGTGCAACTTCAAATGCCGGACGAAGTTGGAAGTTGTTGCCTCTCCATCAGTAATTTTCGAACCGCATGTGTTGCATACTGCAAACCGTTTTGTGTTGACCACCTCGTAATTTTTATACCCAAACGAAATTATTTTAGGTATCATTTTTTGTTCACTGGCGTGTGGTTTGGACATGTCTTCTTCCTTGGTTGTCCTGCAATTTGATTGGATGAATGCTGTGTGATGAAAACAAAGTAGATCTAATTTGATTGGCTGTTGTACTGAGACCACACCAGCTGACACACGCAACGCTGATAGACAAGTACACAATGAAAAATACGGAGCGCTCCCGAATAACTTTTTCATCTTTGGGTTTTGGGGAAAGTAGCAAGTCATGTCAAGTCATGTCAATTCAAAAGGCTCAAGTCCAAGTGAAGTCACAAGTCATTGATGTTCAAGTCTAAGTCGAGTTGCAAGTCTTTTTACATTTTGTCAAGTCGAGTCTAAAGTCATCAAATTCATGACTCGAGTCTGACTCGAGTCCAAGTCATGTGACTCGAGTCCACACCTCTGCTAAAGAGTCCTATAACTAAACAAAACATGATTACACAGACGTGACAAATCGGAGGGACACTATAGATTTTAAGAGCTACAAACCCAGTCGTTTTAAGTAAAATGTAATTTCGGGGTAAAATTGTACTTTCACTCCGAGTCAGTCTGCTAGTTACAATAGGTCAACAACAATACATTTTTTTTTCCAGCGTTATTAGGTTGCAGCTCACCGTTTGAAATCTCCTTTGTCACACTGTGGAGGCATCACGTTCCAACAGTCACAGCTTTAAGGAGTTATCGACTTTAGATGGGAGAGCAAGTAGGGTCAATTATAAAATCACACTACTCCGGTCGGCGCGACGATCTATTTGCATTGTTATATCAACAACACCCGATTACATCAAGGGGAACTGTCATTTTCCCTCCAAAAGTTGACAGTCAAGACGGAGGCCGCGGAGGTCACGGCGCGGATAAGCCGCCGACTTGTAAATCCCGTCAATCTGTTTTCAAATTACGGCAGTAACAGCGTGCGAGGTGTTGTTTCCGTGTATTATGCTAATGTGATAGCCCCGGCCCGGCCTGTTTTTGTTCGCAGGTAGACGGCAGCTCGCCGCGTTTGGCATTCTGCTCCACTTCTCCCGCTGAAATGAGTTCTCCCTCTAAACTTGCAGTGCCCACCGCAGCTGTTCTCCCCTGACACGGCGTACATAAAACATAAAAGGTAAGCCTATATGAAAAATGCACAGAGCGCCGGAATATAATGCGCTTGATACCACGCCGCAGTCGGGCAGCGGGAGGGAGATGAAGAGAGAGAGAGAGAGAGAGACCTGCCCTGGATAGATTCCCTTTTCTGCGGAATTCGTTTGACTGGCTGCCTGTGCAAACATTTACTCGCCGCGCTCAATCCGTGGATCACATTACAAAGATTGATTGTTCACTTGCCTCTCACCCTCCACTGTTTCATTGGCCAATATCAAATCAAATGGGATTCTTCAAAGTGGGGGCTCTAGACTTGTTATGCACAGAATAAGTGACTTTGCCTCTCCAGCAGATGTGAACAAGCAGATTGTGTGTGTATGTGTGTGTGCGGGTGTGTTCTTGTATTTCTACCCTTCTTGAGACATACAGGTAAAAGCCAGTAAATTAGAATATTTTGAAAAACTTGATTTATTTCAGTAATTGCATTCAAAAGGTGTATCTTGTATATTATATTTATTCATTGCACACAGACTGATGCATTCAAATGTTTATTTCATTTAATTTTGATGATTTGAAGTGGCAACAAATGAAAATCCAAAATTCCGTGTGTCACAAAATTAGAATATTACTTAAGGCTAATACAAAAAAGGGATTTTTAGAAATGTTGGCCAACTGAAAAGTATGAAAATGAAAAATATGAGCATGTACAATACTCAATACTTGGTTGGAGCTCCTTTTGCCTCAATTACTGCGTTAATGCGGCGTGGCATGGAGTCGATGAGTTTCTGGCACTGCTCAGGTGTTATGAGAGCCCAGGTTGCTCTGATAGTGGCCTTCAACTCTTCTGCGTTTTTGGGTCTGGCATTCTGCATCTTCCTTTTCACAATACCCTACAGATTTTCTATGGGGCTAAGGTCAGGGGAGTTGGCGGGCCAATTTAGAACAGAAATACCATGGTCCGTAAACCAGGCACGGGTAGATTTTGCGCTGTGTGCAGGCGCCAAGTCCTGTTGGAACTTGAAATCTCCATCTCCATAGAGCAGGTCAGCAGCAGGAAGCATGAAGTGCTCTAAAACTTGCTGGTAGACGGCTGCGTTGACCCTGGATCTCAGGAAACAGAGTGGACCGACACCAGCAGATGACATGGCACCCCAAACCATCACCCAACCATGCAAATCTTGCATTTCCTTTGGAAATCGAGGTCCCAAAGTCTGGAGGACGACAGGAGAGGCACAGGATCCACGTTGCCTGAAGTCTAGTGTAAAGTTTCCACCATCAGTGATGGTTTGGGGTGCCATGTCATCTGCTGGTGTCGGTCCACTCTGTTTCCTGAGATCCAGGGTCAACGCAGCCGTCTACCAGCAAGTTTTAGAGCACTTCATGCTTCCTGCTGCTGACCTGCTCTATGGAGATGGAGATTTCAAGTTCCAACAGGACTTGGCGCCTGCACACAGCGCAAAATCTACCCATGCCTGGTTTACGGACCATGGTATTTCTGTTCTAAATTGGCCCGCCAACTCCCCTGACCTTAGCCCCATAGAAAATCTGTGGGGTATTGTGAAAAGGAAGATGCAGAATGCCAGACCCAAAAACGCAGAAGAGTTGAAGGCCACTATCAGAGCAACCTGGGCTCTCATAACACCTGAGCAGTGCCAGAAACTCATCGACTCCATGCCACGCCGCATTAACGCAGTAATTGAGGCAAAAGGAGCTCCAACCAAGTATTGAGTATTGTACATGCTCATATTTTTCATTTTCATACTTTTCAGTTGGCCAACACTTCTAAAAATCCCTTTTTTGTATTAGCCTTACACAATATTCTAATTTTGTGACACACGGAATTTTGGATTTTCATTTGTTGCCACTTCAAATCATCAAAATTAAATGAAATAAACATTTGAATGCATCAGTCTGTGTGCAATGAATAAATATAATGTACAAGTTACACCTTTTGAATGCAATTACTGAAATAAATCAAGTTTTTCAAAATATTCTAATTTACTGGCTTTTACCTGTATGAGGAGCGGTGAACAAGTTAGGACTAAAGATGTCCGATAATATCGGACTGCAGATATTATCGACCAATAAATGCTTTAAAATGTAATATCGAAAATGATCGGTATTGGTTTCAAAATTATCGGTATCGGTTTCAAAAAGTAAAATTTATGACTATTTAAAACGCCGCTGTGTACACGGACGTAGGGAGAAGTACAGAGCACCAATAAACCTTAAAGGCACTGCCTTTGCGTGCCGGCCCAGTCACATAATATCCACGGCTTTTCACACACACAAGTGAATGCAAGGCTCAACAGCCATACAGGTCACACTGAGGGTGGCCGTATAAACAACTTTAACACTGTTACAAATATGCGCCACACTGTGAACCCACACCAAACAAGAATGACAAACACATGTCGGGAGAACATCCGCACCGTAACACAACATAAACACAACAGAACTAATACCCAGAAACCCTTGCAGCACTAACTCTTCCGGGACGCTACAATATACACCCCTGCTAGTGACATTTCTGACTTTTGTAATAATTTTGCCAAGGAAAATTCCGATTATTTTTATAATATTGCCAAAATGTTAAAAGTTTTCTTATAAAATTATGACTTTTGTCGAGTAAAATTACGACTGTTTTCATAAAATGGCCAACATTTTCAGCTTTTTCTTGTAAAATTGCTACTGTTATTGAGTAAAATTCCAACTTTTATCATAACACTGCACAAACGTTCAGTTTTTCTTGTAAAATTTGGACTTGCGTTGAGTAAAATGACGACTTTAGTTATAATACTGCCCAAATTCAAAGTTTTTCTTGTGAAATTCCAACTAATTTTTACAAGCTTTTTTTTATATTTGCATAGTATGTATATATTATTAATGTTGTAAATACAAATCTTTATATATCTAGAAAGGGTGGTCCTAAAGAGGTAGGCATTTTTTTCCGGAGGTCTCAAGAAGGTAAGAAATATAAGAATGTGTGTGTGTGTGTGTGTGTGTGTGTGTGTGTGCACGAGAGAGAGCAAATGCCTCCATTGTTCTTGTGCATCCGAGATGAAGCGAAATGCTCAATACCAGGCAGCCAAAACAAATCCAGACGATTGTCGCAGTTGAAAGAGTGGCACGTCGCCCCTCGCCGCCGCCGCATGTAAATTCGCCTCCGCCGCTCATGTGAACTTACGAGGCAATTACCTGCCGCCATAATTGACAAAGTTGACAAAAGTGGAAATGTCTTGCGCGGACTCGTGGCAATCAGCGAAAGTTGACTGGAGGCAACTGGACTTTTTTTGTTTGTCGAATATGTTTTGTCTTTAATTTTTACATTTTAGTTGTGGAGTAGGGTTGTGCGGTATAGCGGTACTAGTACCGCTATACTAATGAAACATATTCGGTACTATACCGCCTTTAAAAAGTACCAGTTCGGTAACAGGCCACGTCGGTAACACTGTCACGTCATGACATTGATGGTTTTACGAGCAGGGGAGCGTGTTCGGCAGTGCGCACACACAGAGTACTTACAAGCAGACGCAGTGTGTAGACAGAAAAGGGAGGACGGACGCATTTTGGCTTGAATTGATTGATTTAGCTGCTGTGCAACACATTTTTCCAGGATTTTCGAGATAAAGGGAAGGTGGGAGACAGGCTGGTAGTTTACAATGAGGTCAGAATTGAGGTTAGGTCTTTTGAGCAGAGGATGGAACCTTCCTTTCATCCATCCATCCATCTTCTTCCGCTTATCCGAGGTCGGGTCGCGGGGGCAGCAGCCTAAGCAGGGAAACCCAGACTTTCTTTTCCCCAGCCACTTCGTCCAGCTCTTCCCAGAGGATCCCGAGGCGTTCCCAGGCCAACTAGGAGACATAGTCTACCCAACGTGTCCTGGGTCTTCCCCGTGGCCTCTTATCGGTCGGACGTGCCCTAAACACCTCCCTAGGGAGGCGTTCGGGTGGCATCCTGACCAGATAATAATAACTGGGATTTATATAGCGCTTTTCTAAGTACCCAAAGTCGCTTTACATGTCGAACCCATCAATCATTCACACCTGGTGGTGGTAAGCTACTTTCATAGCCACAGCTGCCCTGGGGTAAACTGACGGAAGCGTGGCTGCAATTTGCGCCAACGGCCCCTCCGACCACCACCTATCATTCAATTCACCGGTGTGAGTGGCACCGGGGGCAAAGGGTAAAGTGTCCCGCCCAAGGACACAACGGCAGCGATTTTTGGATGGTAAGAGGCGGGGAGCGAACCTGCAACCCTCAGGTTTCTGGCACGGTTGCTCTACCCACTACGCCATGCCGCCCCCCAGATGCCCGAACCACCTCATCTGAGCTCCCCCCGGATGGCAGAGCTTCTCACCCTATCTCTAAGGGAGAGCCCCGCCACCCAGCGGAAGAAACTCATTTTGGTCGCTTGTACCCGTGATCTTGTCCTTTCGGTCATGACCCAAAGCTCATGACCATAGGTGAGGATGGGAACGTAGATCGACCGGTAAATTGAGAGCTTTGCCTTGCGGCTCAGCTCCTTCTTCACCACAACGGATCGATACAGAGTCCGCATTACTGAAGACGCCGCACCGATCCGCCTGTCGATCTCACGATCCACTCTTCCCCCACTCGTGAACAAGACTCCGAGGTCCCTGAACTCCTCCACTTGGGGCAGGGTCTCCTCCAGAACCCGGAGATGGCATTCCACCCTTTTCCGGGCGAGAACCATGGACTCGGACTTGGAGGTGCTGATTCTCATCCCAGTCGCTTCACACTCGACTGCGAACCGATCCAGTGAGAGCTGAAGATCCTGGCCAGATGAAGCCATCAGGACCACATCATCTGCAAAAAGCAGAGACCTAATCCTGCAGCCACCAAACCAGATCCCCTCAACGCCTTGACTGCGCCTAGAAATTCTGTCCATAAAAGTTATGAACAGAATGGGTGACAAAGGGCAGCCTTGGCGGAGTCCAACCCTCACTGGAAACGGGTCTGACTTACTGCCGGCAATGCGGACCAAGCTCTGACACTGATCATACAGGGAGCGGACCGCCACAATCAGACAGTCCGATACCCCATACTCTCTGAGCACTCCCCGCAGGACTTCCCGAGGGACACGGTCAAATGCCTTCTCCAAGTCCACAAAGCACATGTAGACTGGTTGGGCAAACTCCCATGCACCCTCAAGGACCCTGCCCAGAGTATAGAGCTGGTCCACAGTTCCACGACCAGGACAAAAACCACACTGTTCCTCCTGAATCCGAGGTTCGACTATCCGGCGTAGCCTCCTCTCCAGTACACCTGAATAGACCTTACCGGGAAGGTAACCAGAGGAAAGTGATACGTTAATTATATTTAGCACAGATGAAGTAAACATGTTTGTTTTATCCCATTTACGAGTGACAGAAGTTCCTCTAATGTTATTTTGTCAAAAAGAGAGAATATTTGGGAGAGCAATATCCGTCTTACATGCGTTGATGGAACCCAGTCTGAGCTGGGACGTGTTATCTTTAATCTTTTTCCTAATGAGTTCAAATCTCTTCGTAATGAATTACATAAAGTCATCAGCCGAGTGGGTGGAGCTACAGGGAGAAGTCCCTTGCTGGGTTAGCAATGCTACTGTACTAAGCAAATATTTAAGATCATTTTTATTGAGGTGGACGACCTTGGAGTAGTAATTATTTTTAGCTGAGGTAAGCATGCGTTTATAAGTTATTAAACAATCACTCCATGCTTGATGGAAAGTAACACAATCCATTGTTACTAGGTTTATAACATACAAATATAGCTAAAATTCTAGCATAAAACGTTAGCGTGCTAAAATTAGCACGCTAGCAGGTGGAAAGGCTAGCGTACTTTTAAGATGGCGCCAAGTCACGGAATCCATGACTATTAAGTTAAAAAAGTATGAAATTAGCTCAAATGCTAGCATAAATTGTTAGCATGCTAACATTAGCACACTTCCAAGCTGGCGCCATGTAACAGAATTCACTTTATATTAGAAATGGAAACAGTGGAGGATGAATGTCCCATAACAAGAAGATAAAGAAAAAGAAGAAGGCGGACTATAAAGGCGGAAGCGCGCAAATTTTCAGGACTTATGCAGATCCCAAATACAGATCAGCAGGTACCAGAAGGTAAGAAAAGTTGCTTTTGCATAATATTGTGAAACAAAACGCCAGATAATATGTCTTACCTTATACACACACCATAATAATACTCCTATGTTGAAGCACAGTACAACCCATCAAGCGTTGCGGCTTCATAGCTTACCAAAGTCCTACTAAAACATTTTGATACATTTTTGAGCGCCGTGGGTAATGTTCTATATTTTCAATGGAACATATACAAATTTGGTGTTGTTTACTTGAGTCATATTGCAGTCTACACGTATCTCTTATGTGTGACTGCCATCTACTGGGCACACTTATCATTTCACCGTGTACCAAATAAAATAGCTTCGAGGTCGGTAAGCGCAACCTAAATGATTCTGTACATTAGGCGCACCGGGTTATAAGGTGCACTGTCGAGTTTTGAGAAAATAAAAGGATTTTAAATCATACTTGCCAACCTTGAGACCTCCGATTTCGGGAGGTGGGGGCGTGGTTGGGGGCGTGGTTAAGAGGGGAGGAGTATATTGACAGCTAGAATTCACCAAGTCAAGTTTTTCATACATATTATACATATATATATATATATATATCCTGAAAATATGCAAACAAAACTGTGTTTAGATAATTGATACTTCAAACTTGCATAAATAAATATTAAGGAATATAACATAACTTGGCTTTTGAGAGTTTCAAAATGTAATGAATAAAATGCTAAAGTTGTAGATAAACAAGCAATTATTTAAGTAATTAAATATGGTCATTTTAAATGAATTATTATGATAATTTAAAATCAATTATTTCAAATATGTAAGTTCTTGTATTTTTTTACCTTCTTGAGACCTGAGAAAAATGCCTACCTCTTTAGAACCACCCTTTCTAGATATATAAAGATTTGTATATACAATATTAATAATATATACATACTATGCAAATATAAAAAAGCTTGATGTGAAAAATGAGTTGGAAAGTCACAATTACACAAGAAAAACGTTTGGCAGTATTATAACAAAAGTCGTAATTTTACTCAACACAAGTCAAAATTTTACGAGAAAAACTGAACATTTGTGCAATATTATGATAAAAGTTGAAATGTACTCAATGACAGTCGCAATTTTACAAGAAAAGCTTAAAATCTTGGCAATTTTATGAAGAGTCGTAATTTTACCCGACAAAAGTCACAATTTTATAAGAAAACTTAAAAATTTGGGCAATATTATAATGAGAATCTGAGTTTTACTCGGCAAAATTATGACAAAAGTAATAATTTTACTCAAAAATGTCACTATTTTACAATAACAACATATTTGGCAATATTGTGATAAAAGTCAGAATTTTATATGACAAATGTCACCATTTTGCATTAAAAAGTAATAATTTTACATAAAAAAATAAATAATTTTACGAGAAAAGATTGCAATATTACAGAAACAGAAAGAATATGAGAAATTGTTCCTAACTTTATAAGAAAAAAGTCGACCAATTGTGAGAAAAAGACTGCTTTTAGTAAATGTTTTTGTAATTGGTTTTTAATGTGTCTATATACATATTTTTATTTAATAATACAAATAAAAATACAATTAATTTTGATGTTTTTAGCAAAATATAGTAAAAATTTATTTTTAAATTTTTTTTTAAAATTAAGTTGATCTGCCGTTTCTTTTCTTTTCTCCTCTGCTCCCCCCTATCTCTTGTGGAAGGGGAGACACACAGATCCGGTGGCCATGGATGGGGTGCTGGCTGTGCGGGGTCGGGACCCGGGGTGGACCGCTCGCCTGTATATCGGTACATCTCTGCGCTGCTGACCCGTCTCCGCTCGGGATGGTTTCCTGCTGACCCCACTGTGGACTGGACTCTTACTGTTATGCTGGATCCACTATGGACTGGACTCTCACAATATTATGTTAGACCCACTCGACATCCATTGCATTCGGTCTCCCTAGAGGGGGAGGGGGGGGGGGGTTACCCACATATGCGGTCCTCTCCAAGGTTTCTCATAGTCATTCACATCGACGTCCCACTGGGGTGAGTTTTTCCTTGCCCTTATGTGGGCTATACCGAGGATGTCGTTGTGGCTTGTGCAGCCCTTTGAGACACTTGTGATTTAGGGCTATATAAATAAACATTGATTGATTGATTGATTGATTGAATAAATATATTTATTTTTAGGTAAAATAAACATAATAATACAATTTATCTCTAGTCTGGATGATTTAGTTCTTGTCACCCTGTTGTCCTCCCGTCATGAAAAAAAGGCTGTCCTCACTCAGGTCCGCATGGAGCTGGAGGGGGGCGTGGCTTCCAGCTCCGGCTGAAAATCGGGAGATTTTCGGGATTTTCGGGAGAGGCGCTGAATTTCGGGAGGGTTGGCAAGTATGTTTTAAATGCGCCATATAGTCTGAAAAATTTGGTATGTATAACCAACGTTGTATCAATGTCTTGTGCCTGCTGGGAATTCTCTTCGCACGAGCGCAGTCAATCAGCTTTGCGTGCACTACCGAGTTTGCACGCGCTTTAGTACACATCGAAACTTTTCCTATTTCAGTCCTCACGTCCGTCAGCTGCGTCCTACGACCTCCAAGGTGACCCGCAGCTTTTCCGAGCAAGTAGACTAGTCAAAGCGAATCGAGCCTACAACACCTAATTCTGCGCGGCGGGCCGACACGCCCCGTTCGGGCTTTAATCAATAAATAGATCAAGCTGCCCAGGTGGAAATAAAGCGCCACGACCGGGTGCTTTGGCATCCACGACCACGAAAAAAAAAAAAAAACCCCAGTGCGAGACGCTTTCGAAAATAACCAAACTCTGCTGCATGACATCCTCCCATCCATTCCATTTCCCCTTCCTGCGTCTTCCGCATCATCATTTTCCTCGCCCGCCTCCCCGGGCTCGCCGGCTCACGTCGTTAGCATTTAGATAGTTCAGAGCAGAGGAGCTTGGGTAATAGGCTTTCCCCCCCCCCTCCCCTCCTGCTCAAATCAGCTGAAGTAAGAGGGATTAAATCAAAAGAACAACAACGATGATGAGAGCGAGCGCGAGGCGAAGAAAGGGAGGAACGGGCGGGGGTGTCGGCGCATAACGCTTGATCGGGCTGCGAGCTCATTAACCCGGGCCTCCACCGAATTGATGTTAGAGGTGATTGGAGATTATCACATTTAGGAGATACTTCATCTCATTCTGCTCACCCTCCTTTCTCGCCTCCTGCTCCTTTTTCCTCCTCCGCGGGTTTTTCTTTCTCTCAATTTCATCCAGGTCACTTGTCCCCTCCCTGCTTCTCTCCCCGGTGGATAGCATCCACACCGGCTCCCGTGTACGCTTGATCTCCTGATTCTGCTTCATTTAAACTTCATCAACTCTTCCACTGGACCGGAAGCGAAGAAGAATGAGAACAGCTTGGCTGGAAACAGCTTTTTCTCCCTCGCTCCTCTTTTGTTGTGTGTGATCTGAAATGATACCCGAAAGCAGCTGGAGTTACGTACGGCGCCCATGACACACACACACACACACACACACACACACACACACACACACACACACACACACACACATACACACACACACACATACATGTCTTGCCTACTTTGTGTGGACCCACGTTTGGTTAGTACAGGGGTCGGCAACCCAAAATGTTGAAAGAGCCATATTGGACCAAAAATACAAAAACAAATCTGTCTGGAGCCGCAAAAAATGAAAAGCCATATTACATACAGATAGTGTGTCATGAGATATAAATTGAATTAAGAGGACTTAAAGGAAACTTAATGAGCTCAAATATACCTACAGATGAGGCATAATGATGCAATATGTACATATAGCTAGCCTAAATAGCATGTTAGCATCGATTAGCTTGCAGTCATGCAGTGACCAAATATGTCTGATTAGCACTCCACACAAGTCAATAACATCAACAAAACTCACCTTTGTGCATACATGCACAAAATTAAAAGTTTGGTGGACAAAATGAGACAGAAAAAGAAGTGGCATAAAACACGTCCTAGAAAGTTATACATGTAAACAAACTATGGTGAGTTCAAGGACCGCCAAAATTAGTAGGACAAACCGGCGCTCGCCAAATACTCGAATCAGTGAAGCATGTTTAATACAAACAGTGTGCTTTATAACAATTAGGGAGGTCTGTGTCATGTTTGTCCTCCTACAGAAACCATATTAAAACAAACCAAAAAAATGTTTCCCCTCATCTTTTTCCATTTTTCATACATTTTTGAAAAAGCGCCAGAGAGCCACTAGGGCGGCGCTAAAGAGCCGCGGGTTGCCGACCCCTGGGTTAGTAGGTTGTGAGGACCCCCCTTTCCACTATAGCTAGAATGATGAAAAAAAAATATCTAGCACTAGATGGGAGTAGAGAGTTGCAACCTCACTTCAGAATGCAAAACACACAAAGTAAAACAAATATTTTACTTCTGTAGTTGTGAGGACCAGGAAAATGTCCTCACAAGTCAAAAGGTCCTCACAGAAAGGGTGGTTTGTCAAGTGTATGTCCACACAAGTATGTTGAGATAAGTACACACACACACACACACACATTTTTGTATTTCTTACCTTCTTGAGACCTCTGAAAAATGCCTACCTCTTTAGGACCACCCTTTCTAGATATATATAAAGATTTTTATTTACAACATTAATTATATATACCGTATTTCCCGCACCTAAAAATCTCCAATTTTCTCAAAAGCTGACGGTGCGCCTTATAATCCTGTGCGCCTTATACAGGTAAAAGCCAGTAAATTAGAATATTTTGAAAAACTTGGATTTATTTCAGTAATTGCATTCAAAAGGTGTAACTTGTACATTATATTTATTCATTGCACACAGACTGATGCATTCAAATGTTTATTTCATTTAATTTTGATGATTTGAAGTGGCAACAAATGAAAATCCAAAATTCCGTGTGTCACAAAATTAGAATATTACTTAAGGCTAATACAAAAAAGGGATTTTTAGAAATGTTGGCCAACTGAAAAGTATGAAAATGAAAAATATGAGCATGTACAATACTCAATACTTGGTTGGAGCTCCTTTTGCCTCAATTACTGCGTTAATGCGGCGTGGCATGGAGTCGATGAGTTTCTGGCACTGCTCAGGTGTTATGAGAGCCCAGGTTGCTCTGATAGTGGCCTTCAACTCTTCTGCCTTTTTGGGTCTGGCATTCTGCATCTTCCTTTTCACAATACCCCACAGATTTTCTATGGGGCTAAGGTCAGGGGAGTTGGCGGGCCAATTTAGAACAGAAATACCATGGTCCGTAAACCAGGCACGGGTAGATTTTGCGCTGTGTGCAGGCGCCAAGTCCTGTTGGAACTTGAAATCTCCATCTCCACAGAGCAGGTCAGCAGCAGGAAGCATGAAGTGCTCTAAAACTTGCTGGTAGACGGCTGCGTTGACCCTAGAACTCAGACCGACACCAGCAGATGACATGGCACCCCAAACCATCACTGATGGTGGAAACTTTACACTAGACTTCAGGCAACGTGGATCCTGTGCCTCTCCTGTCTTCCTCCAGACTTTGGGACATCGATTTCCAAAGGAAATGCAAAATTTGCATGGTTGGGTGATGGTTTGGGGTGCCATGTCATCTGCTGGTGTCGGTCCACTCTGTTTCCTGAGATCCAGGGTCAACGCAGCCGTCTACCAGCAAGTTTTAGAGCACTTCATGCTTCCTGCTGCTGACCTGCTCTATGGAGATGGAGATTTCAAGTTCCAACAGGACTTGGCGCCTGCACACAGCGCAAAATCTACCCGTGCCTGGTTTACGGACCATGGTATTTCTGTTCTAAATTGGCCCGCCAACTCCCCTGACCTTAGCCCCATAGAAAATCTGTGGGGTATTGTGAAAAGGAAGATGCAGAATGCCAGACCCAAAAACGCAGAAGAGTTGAAGGCCACTATCAGAGCAACCTGGGCTCTCATAACACCTGAGCAGTGCCAGAAACTCATCGACTCCATGCCACGCCGCATTAACGCAGTAATTGAGGCAAAAGGAGCTCCAACCAAGTATTGAGTATTGTACATGCTCATATTTTTCATTTTCATACTTTTCAGTTGGCCAACATTTCTAAAAATCCCTTTTTTGTATTAGCCTTAAGTAATATTCTAATTTTGTGACACACGGAATTTTGGATTTTCATTTGTTGCCACTTCAAATCATCAAAATTAAATGAAATAAACATTTGAATGCATCAGTCTGTGTGCAATGAATAAATATAATGTACAAGTTACACCTTTTGAATGCAATTACTGAAATAAATCAAGTTTTTCAAAATATTCTAATTTACTGGCTTTTACCTGTATAAAGATTTTTATTTACAACATTAATTATACATACCGTATTTCCCGCACCTAAAAATCTCCAGTTTTCTCAAAAGCTGACGGTGCACCTTATAATCCGGTGCGCCTTATATATGGACCAATATTGAGCCACAACAGATCTCACAACTATGGGATGCATAACGTAACCCCGGCCTCTACTGTAGCGTCTACTCTGTGCGCCTTATAATGCGGTGCGCCTTATATATGAACAACGTTTTAAAATAGGCCATTCATTGAAGGCCAGCAACCTGAGGGTTCCTGGTTCGATCCCCACCATCTACCAACCTCGTCACGTCCGTTGTGTCTTTGAGCAAGACACTTCACCCTTGCTCCTGATGGGTCGTGGTTAGGGCCTTGTATGGCATCAGTGTGTGAATGTGTGTGTGAATGGGTGAATGTGGAAATAGTGTCAACGCGCTTTGAGTACCTTGAAGGTAGAAAAGCGCTATACAAGTATAACCCATTTATCATTTACCAAATAAAATTGCTTCGAGGTCAGTAAGCACAACCAGAATCATTCCGTACATTAGGCGCACCGGGTTATAAGGCGCACTGTCGAGTTTTAAGGGAAAAAAAGGACTTTAAGTGCGTCTTATAGTCCGGAAAATACATTATGAAGGTTTGTAGGTTGTAATCCGCCAAGATTGCTCGTATGGGAAGGGAGGGCATTTTTTTCTTCAATATTTTTCCATTGAGCAACAACATATGACAGGTTGCACCAGCATATCACCGCTCTCATCTGCGCTGCAAAATCATGTCTGAGGTTAGGTAAAACCCCATAATCCCTTTTGTTTGGTCAGCTGTAAAGTTTTAAGACGAACCCCTTGGCCTTTTACTTTGCCATGTACACCTAGATAGCTTTTTGTCCCATTCATTGAATTGGTTTTTGATGAATCTCTATTGGCAGGGTTTGAAATAAACACAACAGTCTTGGCAGTGAGTCTTAGTTGTCTCCAGCCATCCTCTACAACAGGATGTCGAATGCCGGACATTCCCAAATAATTTATTTTAGATGTTTAAAGGGGAACATTATCACAATTTCAGAAGGGTTAAAACCATTAAAAATCAGTTCCCAGTGGCTTATTTTATTTTTCGATGTTTTTTTCAAAATTTTACCCATCACGCAATATCCCTAAAAAAAGCTTCAAAGTGCCTGATTTTAACCATCGTTATATACACCCGTCCATTTTCCTGTGACGTCACATAGTGATGCCAATACAAACAAACATGGCGGATAGAACAGCAAGCTATAGCGACATTAGCTCGGATTCAGACTCGGATTTCAGCGGCTTAAGCGAAATTGAAGAAGAAACTGAAGCTATTGAGCCATATCGGTTTGAACCGTATGCAAGCGAAACCGACGAAAACGACACGACAGCCAGCGACACGGGACAAAGCGAGGACGAATTCGGCGATCGCCTTCTAACCAACGATTGGTATGTGTTTGTTTTTAAGTGTTGTAATGTTTTTAAGCTAAATTATTGGTAAACACAGTTTATGTATAATAATTTACGTAAAACCGCGAGTAATGAATGAAGTTTTCATCAATTGATATATTCTGTTGACATACCCTCATCCGCTCTCTTTTCCTGAAAGCTGATCTGTCCAGTTTTGGAGTTGATGTCAGCAGGCCAGGGAAGCTAGGGTCGATAGTCTTCTCTTGATCATCTTCGGTGGCATAAGGGACGGTAGAAGCAGTGTGAGCCAAGACATCCAGGGGGGTTTAGCTCGCTCGTCTGCGGGAACAAACTGCCGCCATTGCTTGCCGTGCTACCGAGGCCCTTTGTCCCTGAATAGCTCACACACTCTGGCAGATTCAATGGGGGTCTGGCGGCAGATTTCTTTGACTTTATCGTTGGAAATGCATCTGCTTTGAGTGTCGCAGGATATCCACACATTCTTGCCGTCTCTGTCGTAGCATAGCTTTCGTCGGTAAAGTGTGCGGAACAAACGACTGACCATTTCGTCGGCTTTCCCCACACCCTCGTATTTTGAACAAATTTCGTCCAATTTCTTGCCACTTTGGCATCTTTGGGCCACTGGTGCAACTTGAATCCGTCCCTGTTCGTGTTGTTACACCCTCCGACAACACACCGACGAGGCATGATGTCTCCAAGGTACGGAAAACAGTCGAAAAAACGGAAAATAACAGAGCTGATTTGACTCGGTGTTTGAGAAAATGGCGGATTGCTTCCCGATGTGACGTCACAACGTGACGTCATCGCTCCGAGAGCAAATAATAGAAAGGCGTTTAATTCGCCAAAATTCACCCATTTAGAGTTCGGAAATCGGTTAAAAAAATATATGGTCTTTTTTCTGCAACATCAAGGTATATATTGACGCTTACATAGGTCTGGTGATAATGTTCCCCTTTAAGATGGAAAGTGTAGCTGCCATTATGATGTGCAGTGATGTTTTCTAATGGCCGTAAGTCTTGGACTATACAAAGTAGTGCAATGGTTGGAATCTTCGCTTTTGCATGATATACAAGTTACTATGGTAATCTAATTAGTTACTATGGTAATCTAAATCACAGCAGCTCGGACCAGGCACCAAGCAGTGTGGGTGGGGAGCGTTTCCACAGAGTGTTTCCAGAGCGGCCAGCCTGAAATGTGGGTGTCAGGGACAGATGCGGAAGGACATTTTTACAACAGGGTCCTAAAGCTTAGTGATATATAAGATATATCAGATTGTAGGTGGTTTTTTTTTTACCCTTCGCGTTCATATTTCGCTGTGTTTGTTGCATTTTTGTTTTGTTTTGCTTGATTGTAAAATATGTGGATGGAGAGGGGGTGTGACGCTCATATGTTGTCAATATTCAGTGTTTTATCCTTCATAGTTAATATTGTAAATCCCACATTCTTTATTTTCATGTACATTCTGAATGTCTAATTCAGTAAAAAAAAATGTTAATTCCATTCCGTTTTTAGCATTCAATCAGACATTATTGTGAGGTTTTGTATTAGCGTTACTAAAAAATAGATACACACATTTTTTTCTCTAAATTTGGCCCCCCCCCGAGTCAAAATAATTGCCCAGGCCTGTCTAAGATGTTACTTTCTCTGTATGTTTAAATGGATGTCCTGATGTTTCTGGCTGCAAAACAAATTTACCTTCGGGTACTAATAAACTAACCTAACCTAACCTAAGTACCGCATTTTTCGGAGTTTAAGTCGCACCGGAGTATAAGTTGCACCTGCCGAAAATGCATAATAAAGAAGGGAAAAAACATATATAAATCGTACTGGAGTATAAGTCGCATTTTTTGGAGAAATTTATTTGATAAAAGCCAACACCAAGAATAGACATTTGAAAGGCAATTTAAAATAAATAAAGAATAGTGAACAACAGGCTGAATAAGTGTACGTTATATGAGGCATAAATAACCAACTGGTATGTTAACGTAACATATTATGGTAAGAGTCATTCAAATAACTATAACATATAGAACATGCTATACGTTTACCAAACAATCTGTCACTCCTAATCGCTAAATCCCATGAAATCTTATACGTCTAGTCCAGGGGTGCTCACACTTTTTCTGCAGGCGAGCTACTTTTCAATTGATCAAGTCGTGGGGATCTACCTCATTCATATATATAATTTATATTTACTTATTTATGAAATATATGTTTTTGTTAACAAGTTAAAGGTGTTTAATGATAATGCAAGCATGTTTATCACATATAGTTAATATTGTTAATACATTAAAGGTGTTTAATGATAATACAAGTATGTTTAATACATATAGTTAATATTGTTAACAAGTTAAAGGTGGTTAAAAATAATACAAGCATGTTTAACACAAATAGTTAATATTGTTAACAACTTAAAGGTAGTTAAAAATAATACAAGCATGTTTAACACAAATAGTTAATATTGTTAACAACTTAAAGGTGGTTAAAGATAAAACAAGCATGTTTAACACATATAGTTAATATTGTTAACAACTTAAAGGTGGTTAAAGATAATACAAGCATGTTTAACACATATAGATTCCTTTCTTTCATGAAGACAAGAATATAAGTTGGTGTATTACCTGATTGTGATGACTTGTATTGATTGGAATCATACAGTAGTGATGATAACGTCCGCATTTTCGAATGGAGGAGAAAAAAAGTCCTCCTTTCTGTCCAATACCACATGAAAGTGGTTGGTTTTTGGCATCTTATTTGTCCAGTTTCCGTACTCCTTTGTATACACTTTACAAGAAATACATAGTCGGCAAACTCCGTAGCTTGCTAGCTTGTGCACGCCAGCTTTCTGAGACTCTTATTTTGGTAGCGCAGGCAGGATGAAGCAGAGCTTTTATTGTGCAACTGTGCAGTCTGTCTTTGGAGTTTTGACGACAGGTACGGCGCCAGAGTCTGTTGAAATAAAGTGTTTCTCGCCTTCCAGTCGGTAATTTTAATGATCTGGCAGCAGCCAGCGTCATCTCAGAAGACCCTCGGGTGCCGTGAATGTCAATCAAGTGACGAAAGTGACGTCATAGTGAAGATTTATGATCGCTCATTTTTAGGACTATTTTTTTAATGCCTGGCTGGTGATCGACTGACACACCCTCCGAGATCGACCGGTAGATCGCGATCGACGTAATGAGTACCCCTGGTCTAGTCTCTTACGTGAATGAGCTAAATAATATTATTTGATATTTTACGATAATGTGTTAATAATTGCACACATAGGTCGCTCCTGAGTATAAGTCGCACCCCCAGCCAAACTATGAAAAAAACTGCGACTTATAGTCCGAAAAATACGGTAGTTTGCTGTAAAGTTAGACATTTTTTATTTAGACAAAAACATGTTTGGAAAGTATGATAATATACTGTAATATTTGTTGCAATATTGGATACTATTAAAGTTGAAAAGGTATGCAATTTCAAGCAGTACATGTATTTTTTTCTGTCAAAATGAAAAAAAATCTATTACATTTAGTGAGTACTTTATTGACACATATCATTTCCAGATGTTTTGCGGGCCAGATAAAATTATGTCGCGGGCCAGATCAGGCCCCCGGGCCTTGAGTTTGACACCTGTGCACTAAAATTAAAGAACAAAACAGTAAATAAACATTTACAAAATGTATATCTGCAGCTAATATATGTTAACATTTTTATTTATTTTTAATGCGCTCTATATCCCGTAAAATACGGTAATAGACGTAACAAAACGGGAACATTATATTATTAGGAATATTATTTCTATATATAGTTTCAATAGTGCTTCGTGCAATTCGCTGCACACACACACACACACACACACACACACACACACACACACACACACACACACACACACACACACACACACACACACACACACACGTGTCTTGCCTACTTTGTGTGGACCCACGTTTGGTTAGTACAGGGGTCGGCAACCCGCGGCTCTAGAGCCGCATGCGGCTCTTTAGCGCCGCCCTAGTGGCTCCCTGGAGCTTTTTCAGAAATGTATGAAAAATGGAAAAAGATGAGGGGAAAAAAAATCTATATTTTGTTTTAATATGTTTTCTGTAGGAGGACAAACATGACACAAACCTCCCTAATTGTTATAAAGCACACTGTTTATATTAAACATGTTTCACTGATTCGAGTATTTGGCGAGCGCCGTTTTGTCCTACTAATTTTGGCGGTACCTTGAACTCACCGTAGTTTGTTTACATGTATAACTTTCTCCGACTTTCTAGGACGTGTTTTATGCCACTTCTTTTTCTGACTCATTTTGTCCACCAAACTTTTAAGGTTGTGCATGAAAGGTGAGTTTTGTTGATGTTATTGACTTGTGTGGAGTGCTAATCAGACATATTTGGTCACTGCATGACTGCAAGCTAATCGATGCTAACATGCTATTTAGGCTAGCTATATGTACATATAGGCATCATAATGCCTCATTTGTAGCTATATTTGAGGTCATTTAGTTTTCTTTAAGTCCTCTTAATTCAATTCATATCTCATGACACACTATCTGTATGTAATATGGCTTTTCATTTTTTGCGGCTCCAGACAGATTTTTTTTTTGTATTTTTGCTCCAATATGGCTCTTTCAACATTTTGGGTTGCCGACCCCTGGGGTTAATAGGTTGTGAGGGCCCCCCCTTTCCACTATAGCTAGAATGATGAAAAAAAAAAAATATCTAGCACTAGATGGGAGTAGAGAGTTGCAACCTCACTTCAGAATGCAAAACACACAAAGTAAAACAAATATTTTACTTCTGTAGTTGTGAGGACCAGGCAAATGTCCTTACAAGTCAAAAGGTTCTCACAGAAAGGGTGGTTTGTCAAGTCTATGTCCACACAAGGATGGTGAGGCAAGTACACACACACACACACACACACATACATGTCTTGCCTACTTTGTGTAGACCCACGTTTGGTTAGTACAGGGGTCGGCAACCCGCGGCTCTAGAGCCGCATGCGGCTCTTTAGCGCCGCCCTAGTGGCTCTCTGGAGCTTTTTCAGAAATGTATGAAAAATGGAAAAAGATGAGGGGAAAAAAAATCTATTTTTTGTTTTAATATGGTTTCTGTAGGAGGACAAACATGACACAAACCTCCCTAATTGTTATAAAGCACACTGTTTATATTAAACATGTTTCACTGATTCGAGTATTTGGCGAGCGCCGTTTTGTCCTACTAATTTTGGCGGTCCTTGAACTCACCGTAGTTTGTTTACATGTATAACTTTCTCCGACTTTCTAGGACGTGTTTTATGCCACTTCTTTTTCTGACTCATTTTGTCCACCAAACTTTTAAGGTTGTGCATGAAAGGTGAGTTTTGTTGATGTTATTGACTTGTGTGGAGTGCTAATCAGACATACTTGGTCACTGCATGACTGCAAGCTAATCGATGCTAACATGCTATTTAGGCTAGCTATATGTACATATTGCATCATAATGCCTCATTTGTAGCTATATTTGAGGTCATTTAGTTTCCTTTAAGTCCTCTTAATTCAATTCATATCTCATGACACACTATCTGTATGTAATATGGCTTTTAATTTTTTGCGGCTCCAGACATATTTTTTTTTTGTATTTTTGCTCCAATATGGCTCTTTCAACATTTTGGGTTGCCGACCCCTGGGGTTAATAGGTTGTGAGGGCCCCCCTTTCCACTATAGCTAGAATGATGAAAAAAAAAATATATCTAGCACTAGATGGGAGTAGAGAGTTGCAACCTCACTTCAGAATGCAAAACACACAAAGTAAAACAAATATTTTACTTCTGTAGTTGTGAGGACCAGGCAAATGTCCTTACAAGTCAAAAGGTTCTCACAGAAAGGGTGGTTTGTCAAGTCTATGTCCACACAAGGATGGTGAGGCAAGTACACACACACACACACACACATACATGTCGTGCCTACTTTGTGTGGACCCACGTTTGGTTAGTACAGGGGTCGGCAACCCGCAACTCTAGAGCCGCATGCGGCTCTTTAGCGCCGCCCTAGTGGCTCCCTGGAGCTTTTTCAGAAATGTATGAAAAATGGAAAAAGATGAGGGGAAAAAAAATCTATATTTTGTTTTAATATGTTTTCTGTAGGAGGACAAACATGACACAAACCTCCCTAATTGTTATAAAGCACACTGTTTATATTAAACATGTTTCACTGATTCGAGTATTTGGCGAGCGCCGTTTTGTCCTACTAATTTTGGCGGTACCTTGAACTCACCGTAGTTTGTTTACATGTATAACTTTCTCCGACTTTCTAGGACGTGTTTTATGCCACTTCTTTTTCTGACTCGTTTTGTCCACCAAACTTTTAAGGTTGTGCATGAAAGGTGAGTTTTGTTGATGTTATTGACTTGTGTGGAGTGCTAATCAGACATATTTGGTCACTGCATGACTGCAAGCTAATCGATGCCAACATGCTATTTAGGCTAGCTATATGTACATATTGCATCATAATGCCTCATTTGTAGCTATATTTGAGGTCATTTAGTTTCCTTTAAGTCCTCTTAATTCAATTCATATCTCATGACACACTATCTGTATGTAATATGGCTTTTAATTTTTTGCGGCTCCAGACAGATTTTTTTTTTGTATTTTTGGTCCAATATGGCTCTTTCAACATTTTGGGTTGCCGACCCCTGGGGTTAATAGGTTGTGAGGGCCCCCCTTTCCACTATAGCTAGAATGATGAAAAAAATATATATATCTAGCACTAGATGGGAGTAGAGAGTTGCAACCTCACTTCAGAATGCAAAACACACAAAGTAAAACAAATATTTTACTTCTGTAGTTGTGAGGACCAGGCAAATGTCCTTACAAGTCAAAAGGTTCTCACAGAAAGGGTGGTTTGCCAAGTCTATGTCCACACAAGGATGGTGAGGCAAGTACACACACACACACACACACACACACACACACACATACATGTCTTGCCTACTTTGTGTGGACCCACGTTTGGTTAGTACAGGGGTCGGCAACCCGCGGCTCTACTTTAGCGCCGCCCTAGTGGCTCCCTGGAGCTTTTTCAGAAATGTATGAAAAATGGAAAAAGATGAGGGGAAAAAAAATCTATATTTTGTTTTAATATGTTTTCTGTAGGAGGACAAACATGACACAAACCTCCCTAATTGTTATAAAGCACACTGTTTATATTAAACATGTTTCACTGATTCGAGTATTTGGCGAGCGCCGTTTTGTCCTACTAATTTTGGCGGTACCTTGAACTCACCGTAGTTTGTTTACATGTATAACTTTCTCCGACTTTCTAGGACGTGTTTTATGCCACTTCTTTTTCTGACTCATTTTGTCCACCAAACTTTTAAGGTTGTGCATGAAAGGTGAGTTTTGTTGATGTTATTGACTTGTGTGGAGTGCTAATCAGACATATTTGGTCACTGCATGACTGCAAGCTAATCGATGCCAACATGCTATTTAGGCTAGCTATATGTACATATTGCATCATAATGCCTCATTTGTAGCTATATTTGAGCTCATTTAGTTTCCTTTAAGTCCTCTTAATTCAATTCATATCTCATGACACACTATCTGTATGTAATATGGCTTTTCATTTTTTGCGGCTCCAGACAGATTTTTTTTTTTGTATTTTTGCTCCAATATGGCTCTTTCAACATTTTGGGTTGCCGACCCCTGGGTTTAATAGGTTGTGAGGGCCCCCCTTTCCACTATAGCTAGAATGATGAAAAAAAAATATATCTAGCACTAGATGGGAGTAGAGAGTTGCAACCTCACTTCAGAATGCAAAACACACAAAGTAAAACAAATATTTTACTTCTGTAGTTGTGAGGACCAGGCAAATGTCCTAACAAGTCAAAAGGTTCTCACAGAAAGGGTGGTTTGTCAAGTCTATGTCCACACAAGGATGGTGAGGCAAGTACACACACACACACACACACACACACACACACACACACACACACACACACACATGTCTTGCCTACTTTGTGTGGACCCACGTTTGGTTAGTACAGGGGTCGGCAACCCGCGGCTCTAGAGCCGCATGCGGCTCTTTAGCGCCGCCCTAGTGGCTCCCTGGAGCTTTTTCAGAAATGTATGAAAAATGGAAAAAGATGAGGGGAAAAAAAATCTATATTTTGTTTTAATATGTTTTCTGTAGGAGGACAAACATGACACAAACCTCCCTAATTGTTATAAAGCACACTGTTTGTATTAAACATGTTTCACTGATTCGAGTATTTGGCGAGCGCCGTTTTGTCCTACTAATTTTGGCGGTACCTTGAACTCACCGTAGTTTGTTTACATGTATAACTTTCTCCGACTTTCTAGGACGTGTTTTATGCCACTTCTTTTTCTGACTCATTTTGTCCACCAAACTTTTAAGGTTGTGCATGAAAGGTGAGTTTTGTTGATGTTATTGACTTGTGTGGAGTGCTAATCAGACATATTTGGTCACTGCATGACTGCAAGCTAATCGATGCTAACATGCTATTTAGGCTAGCTATATGTACATATTGCATCATAATGCCTCATTTGTAGCTATATTTGAGGTCATTTAGTTTCCTTTAAGTCCTCTTAATTCAAATTCATATCTCATGACACACTATCTGTATGTAATATGGCTTTTCATTTTTTGCGGCTCCAGACAGATTTTTTTTTTTGTATTTTTGGTCCAATATGGCTCTTTCAACATTTTGGGTTGCCGACCCCTGGGGTTAATAGGTTGTGAGGGCCCCCCCTTTCCACTATAGCTAGAATGATGAAAAAAAAATATATCTAGCACTAGATGGGAGTAGAGAGTTGCAAAATCACTTCAGAATGCAAAACACACAAAGTAAAACAAATATTTTACTTCTGTAGTTGTGAGGACCAGGCAAATGTCCTTACAAGTCAAAAGGTTCTCACAGAAAGGGTGGTTTGTCAAGTCTATGTCCACACAAGGATGGTGAGGCAAGTACACACACACACACACACACACACACACACACACGCTCAGACAGGTCAGTAATTCTGTATGGCTTGGACGCCACGTCTCCCTCCTCCCTTCCCTCGGAAAATTTAGCATGCCCCCTCGGCTGAGGCAGAAAATGAGATTACTGTATTTAAATGACTATGGTAATAGAGAGCATGCTGCCGGGCCTCTGTAGGATAAAGGATTTCTACTGCGCTCATTGTTAGCAGTTTTGCAAAGTACCATCGCCCTGCTCCCGCTCTCAATGGGGATGTCATTTAAAAGACATTCCTCTTTCTTTTTCTCCCCCCCTGAGTTCCCTGTCAGGCCCCGTGTACCGGTCCCCAGGAGGCCCGATGTGTGTGTGTGTGTGTGTGTGTAAACCTCGCGGACCCACCGGTCCAGACATAAGGTGAATATTCTTCATTCAAAGGCGCTGCAGACTGATTGGACACGGTCAGTCTGTTTTGGAAGACATAATCCGGTCTATGATTTTAATGAAATCGACTCTCCGAGGATGAACACCATGTGTCCACTGGAAAATGCAAAGGCCAGGTGGCCAGGAGGGGAAGTGTTTTTGGCTGCCAGGATACATCCATCCATCTGCACCTCTTTAGCACATCTATCAAGCTGTACATCCATCCATGCACCATTGCATCCTTCCATTACTCTGCAAAATATGTCTTTAATGATGAAATAAAAATGAACAATTGTTGTTCATTTGGACCAAATATACATCTTACAGGATACGGACCCCTCTGTGTACCAAGACGAGATAGACCTATTTATTAGGTGTTGTGACACTAACCATCTTATTTTAAATGTGACCAAGACACAGGAAATGGTTTTGGATCCGAGGAAAGTGACTGACCATGAGCCAGTGGTCATCAATAATCAGGAAATCACCCAGGTATCCTCATATAAATATTTAGGGGTTTCATATTGATAATCTTCTCTGCTGGAAGACACATATTGACAAACTGTGCAATAGAACGCAACAGAGGCTATATTTTTTGCGAAGATTAAGATTGTACGGCGTAAGCAGCCATATCATGATGATTTTCTACCGTGCCATTGTAGAGAGCATCATTAGATACGGGATCACCTCATGGTTTGGCAACCTAACCGTTAAGCTAAAAAGCAAACTGGCCGGCATGCATAAAACGGCAATGAAAATCGTAGGGAGGAAAGAATATGAGCCTATACAGAGCATCTATGAGCAGGCAGTTAGGAAAAAAGCTAAGAAAATTATTTCCAACTCACAACACCCACTCTTTCCTGAATATGGAACCCTGCCATCAGGGAGAAGACTCCGGGTCCCACTATGCAAATCTAACCGCCTTAAATTATCATTTGTCCCAGCCTCCATTAAGCTGACCAACAATGTGCAATAGAATTTTAATACATAGGTTAGCACTTTTTTAGCACATAGCACTTTAGCACATAGCACTTTAGCACTTTATCCATGAGCTCTAGTGCAATGCACATTGGTACTTTATCTTTATCTCCATACTGCAGATTTTATGCCTACATCAAAGTGCCACCTATGTCTATCAAGCTCCATGTTCTGATGTTTAAATGTTAGTTGTATGGTTGTGGTTGTGTCTGTGCTTGTGTTTTTGTTCTGTTGTTTTTGGGTATGTTAAGAAAGCAATGATGCACTGTGCCCAAGACAAATTTCCCCGCGGGGACAATAAAGTTGAACCTTGACCTTGACCTTGACAAGATATTGATGCTGAAGGTTCCAGAATTTTAACTTGACAAGGCATACATTTGGACGATTCCTATGGACAAACTGCGATTACTCGTTATTAAATGCTATAATTGTTAAAGAGCCCTGGGTTTGATACACGCAAACCTATCAATCAATCAATCAATCAATGTTTATTTATATAGCCCTAAATCACAAGTGTCTCAAAGGGCTGCACAAGCCACAACGACATCCTCGGCTCAGATCCCACATGAGGGCAAGGAAAAACTCACAACCCAGTGGGATGTCAATGTGAATGACTATGAGAAACCTTGGAGAGTACCGCAGATGTTCCTCTCCGCAGAGGAGAGACTGGATGCAATGGACGTCGAGTGGGTCTAGCATAATATTGTGAAAGTCCAGTCCATAGTGGATCTAACATAATTGTATGAGAGTCCAGTCCATACTGGATCTAACATAATATTGTAAGAGTCCAGTCCATAGTAGATCTAACATATTAGTGTGAGAGTTCAGTCCATAGTGGATGTAACATAATAGTGTGAGACTCCAGTCCATAGTGGATCTAACATAATAGTGAGAGTCCAGTCCATAGTGGATCTAACATAATACTGTGAGAGTCCAGTCCATAGTAGATCTAACATATTAGTGTGAGAGTTCAGTCCATAGTGGATCTAACATAATAGTGAGAGTCCAGTCCATACTGGATATAACATAATATTGTAAGAGTCCAGTCCATAGTAGATCTAACATATTAGTGTGAGAGTTCAGTCCATAGTGGATCTAACATAATAGTGTGAGAGTCCAGTCCATAGTGGATCTAACATAATAGTGAGAGTACAGTCCATACTGGATATAACATAATAGTAAGGGTCCAGTCCATAGTGAATCTAATATAATAGTGAGAGTCCAGTCCATAGTGGATCTAACATAATAGTGAGAGTCCAGTCCATAGTAGATCTAACATAATAGTGAGAGTCCAGTCCATAGTGGATCTAACATAATAGTAAGAGTCCAGTCCATAGTGGATCTAACATAATATTGTGAAAGTCCAGTCTATAGTGGATCTAACATAACAGTGAGAGTCCAGTCCATAGTGGATCTAACATAATAGTGAGAGTCCAGTCCATAGTGGATCTAACATAATATTGTGAAAGTCTAGTCCATAGTGGATCTAACATAATAGTGAGAGTCCAGTCCATAGTGGATCTAACATAATATTGTGAAAGTCCAGTCCATAGTGGATCTAACATAATAGTGTGAGAGTCCAGTCCATAGTGGATCTAACATAATAGTGAGAGTCCAGTCCATACTGGATATAACATAATAGTAAGGGTCCAGTCCATAGTGAATCTAATATAATAGTGAGAGTCCAGTCCATAGTGGATCTAACATAATAGTGAGAGTCCAGTCCATAGTGGATCTAACATAATATTGTGAAAGTCCAGTCCATAGTGGATCTAACATAATAGTGAGAGTCCAGTCCATAGTGGATCTAACATATTAGTGTAAGAGTTCAGTCCATAGTGGATCTAACAAAATAGTGTGAGAGTCCAGTCCATAGTGGATCTAACATAATAGTGTGAGAGTCCAGTCCATAGTGGATCTAACATAATAGTGAGAGTCCAGTCCATAGTGGATCTAACATAATAGTGTGAGAGTCCAGTTCATAGTGGATCTAACATAATAGTGAGAGTCCAGTCCATAGTGGGTCTATAGTACACAGGTGTCAAACTCAAGGCCCCTGAGGCCAAAACTGGCACGCCATATGATTGAAAGTTGTCCGCCATGTCATTTTATGCGGTCCTGCTGCATTATTTTACATTTTATGTGATATGCCACTTTAATTTATGTGGCCTGCCGCTTCATTTTATGTGATTATGTCAGATGTGAGGCCCGCCTCATCATTTATGCGGCCTGCAAAAAAAAGGCCGGAAATAATAAAGCACTTTCCGACAAAATGCATTTCTGTCAGTAAACTCGCCATGAAAGCGCTAAAACATACCGGTGTAGTGAGTTTACAATATTCACCCAAGGAACTTTAGTTATTAGAGCGTTCCGGTCGGACGGTTTTTCACGGGACACATTTCTGGCGTTGTTGTTGCACTAGTGAGCCACGGATGAGGAGATGCTGCTCCGTTATTGATTGAAGTAAAGTCTGAATGTCATTAAAACAGTTAGCTCCATCTTTTGACACTTCTTCCACCCCCGTCCTTGCACGCTACACCGCTACAACAAAGATGACGGGGAGAAGACGCTGTCGAATGTGAGCCACGTAAATAAGACCCGCCCACAAAACGGCGCATCCTGAAGCGACTGTCAGAAAGCGACTTGAAGACATACTTGCCAACTTGAAATTATTTTTTCCAATCATTTTGGAACTTGCAAGCGTACTTCTTCGTACTCGTCGTTGCCATGTCTCTTCTTCGTTCTTCTGCTTCGTCTCTGTTATGTTTTTGGACATTACTACTTGCCGTAGTTTTGAAGCAATGCATGATGGGAATCCGGATGTTGTGTGTCAGTGTATTAACGTGCCGGCTGGAATAAACACACGCTGAGAAATAGCTCCGTGTCTGCCTACTTTTTGGGTTGTACATAAACCTATGGATAACCGAGACATACCGTATTTTTCGGACTATAAGTCGCAGTTTTTTTCATAGTTTGGCCTGGGGTGCGACTTATACTCAGGAGCGACTTATGTGTGAAATGATTAACACATTAGCGTAAAATATGAAATAATATTATTTAGCTCATTCACGTAAGAGACTAGACGTATAAGATTTCATGGGATTTAGCGATTAGGAGTGACAGATTGTTTGGTAAACGTATAGCATGTTCTATATGTTATAGTTATTTGAATGACTCTTACCATAATATGTTACGTTAACATACCAGTTGGTTATTTATGCCTCATATAACGTACACTTATTCAGCCTGTTGTTCACTATTCTTGATTTATTTTAAATTGCCTTTCAAATGTCTATTCCTGGTGTTGGGTTTTATCAAATACATTTCCCCCAAAAATGCGACTTATACTCCAGTGTGACTTATACAGGTAAAAGCCAGTAAATTAGAATATTTTGAAAAACTTGATTTATTTCAGTAATTGCATTCAAAAGGTGTAACTTGTACATTATATTTATTCATTGCACACAGACTGATGCATTCAAATGTTTATTTCATTTAATTTTGATGATTTGAAGTGGCAACAAATGAAAATCCAAAATTCCGTGTGTCACAAAATTAGAATATTACTTAAGGCTAATACAAAAAAGGGATTTTTAGAAATGTTGGCCAACTGAAAAGTATGAAAATGAAAAATATGAGCATGTACAATACTCAATACTTGGTTGGAGCTCCTTTTGCCTCAATTACTGCGTTAATGCGGCGTGGCATGGAGTCGATGAGTTTCTGGCACTGCTCAGGTGTTATGAGAGCCCAGGTTGCTCTGATAGTGGCCTTTAACTCTTCTGCGTTTTTGGGTCTGGCATTCTGCATCTTCCTTTTCACAATACCCCACAGATTTTCTATGGGGCTAAGGTCAGGGGAGTTGGCGGGCCAATTTAGAACAGAAATTCCATGGTCCGTAAACCAGGCGCGGGTAGATTTTGCGCTGTGTGCAGGCGCCAAGTCCTGTTGGAACTTGAAATCTCCATCTCCATAGAGCAGGTCAGCAGCAGGAAGCATGAAGTGCTCTAAAACTTGCTGGTAGACGGCTGCGTTGACCCTGGATCTCAGGAAACAGAGTGGACCGACACCAGCAGATGACATGGCACCCCAAACCATCACCCAACCATGCAAATTTTGCATTTCCTTTGGAAATCGAGGTCCCAGAGTCTGGAGGAATACAGGAGAGGCACAGGATCCACGTTGCCTGAAGTCTAGTGTAAAGTTTCCACCATCAGTGATGGTTTGGGGTGCCATGTCATCTGCTGGTGTCGGTCCACTCTGTTTCCTGAGATCCAGGGTCAACGCAGCAGTCTACCAGCAAGTTTTAGAGCACTTCATGCTTCCTGCTGCTGACCTGCTCTATGGAGATGGAGATTTCAAGTTCCAACAGGACTTGGCGCCTGCACACAGCGCAAAATCTACCCGTGCCTGGTTTACGGACCATGGTATTTCTGTTCTAAATTGGCCCGCCAACTCACCTGACCTTAGCCCCATAGAAAATCTGTGGGGTATTGTGAAAAGGAAGATGCAGAATGCCAGACCCAAAAACGCAGAAGAGTTGAAGGCCACTATCAGAGCAACCTGGGCTCTCATAACACCTGAGCAGTGCCAGAAACTCATCGACTCCATGCCACGCCGCATCAACGCAGTAATTGAGGCAAAAGGAGCTCCAACCAAGTATTGAGTATTGTACATGCTCATATTTTTCTTTTTCATACTTTTCAGTTGGCCAACATTTCTAAAAATCCCTTTTTTGTATTAGCCTTAAGTAATATTCTAATTTTGTGACACACGGAATTTTGGATTTTCATTTGTTGCCACTTCAAATCATCAAAATTAAATGAAATAAACATTTGAATGCATCAGTCTGTGTGCAATGAATAAATATAATGTACAAGTTACACCTTTTGAATGCAATTACTGAAATAAATCAAGTTTTTCAAAATATTCTAATTTACTGGCTTTTACCTGTATATGTTTTTTTCCTTCTTTATTATGCATTTTCGGCCGGTGCAACTTATACTCCGGAGCGACTTATAGTCTGAAAAATGCAGTATATAATAGTCTCTTTTTCAGGTGAGAGAGGACGCTAAAGGCAGTGCCTTTAAGGGACGCCCCCAATATTGTTGTCCGGGTGGAAATCGGGAGATTGGTTGCCCCGGGAGATTTTCGGGAGGGGCACTGAAATTCGGGAGTGTCCCGAGAAAATCGTGAAGGTTGGCAAGTATGACTAGTACCGGTATACCGTCCAAGCCTATACAGAAGCGGGCTTTTTCTCAGCCTAACTGGCTCATCAGCAGAGAAACGAAACCACTCTCAAGTCCTGACCTCGCGTCTGCCGTGTCCGGCGGGAGGTCAAAGGTTAGCTGGGCCGCCCTTTTCGATGTCACATGACAAGGAAAATCCTTTTTTTTCTCCTTCGCCTAATTCTCTCTATAGCGGCGCGCCCCGGCATCCTCATTTACATCAGGTCGTTTGTTAGGACTTTACGATTATATATGGGCCTTTGTCTGGCTGCGCGTGTACCTGCACCGCTCCCAGCTGCTCGCCATTAATAATACAGACAGCGGCAAAAGAGACGGAGGAGCTTGTTAGCGCGCGGGAGTGCAACGGGGCCGACAGGCCGGGAGACGGACAGCACACACCTGGAGTCTCCGCCGGCAACACATTTGGAGTAACACCACATGATGCACGAAAACAATGATGGCACATTTGTGGAGGGGAGCGCTCGTGTAAACGTGTCACTCTGGTGCGAGCGTAATGAGGCCGACTGGACATGTATACTGTATATGTACACACACCGGCGCTGTCGTGGCACACTCCAAAAAGTCAGTGTTCAAAAACAAGAAAAAAA
The DNA here is from genome assembly GCF_033978685.3 of Nerophis lumbriciformis. Taxonomy (NCBI): domain Eukaryota; kingdom Metazoa; phylum Chordata; class Actinopteri; order Syngnathiformes; family Syngnathidae; genus Nerophis; species Nerophis lumbriciformis. The sequence continues at coordinate 39,414,335 of NC_084567.2, forward strand.
AAAATTAAAAAAATTAGGGGTATTTTATTTGAACTAAGCAAAATTAAAATAAAAAAAATACAATCATGTGTAGACTGTATTGATCTATATTGATATATAATGTAGGAACCAGAAATATTAATAACAGAAAGAAACAACCCTTTTATGGTGGAGGTTGTTTTTTTGGGTTGGTGCACTAATTGTAAGTGTATCTTGTGTTTTTTTTATGTTGATTTAATAAAAAAAATAAAAAAAATAAATGTATTTCTACATTTATTTATTTCCTAATGCATTTATATTCACATTTATTTATTTCTACAATTATTTGTAGGTGTCTACATTTATAGACTTCCACATATATTTATTTCTTCATGTATTTATTTCTACATTTATGTATTCTACATTTATTTATTTCTACATTAAAAAAAAAAACTATTTCTACATTCATTTATTTCCTGATGCATTTATTTTCACATTTATTTATTTCTACAATTATTTGTAGATGTCTACATTTATAGACTTCCACATGTATTTATTTCTACATGTATTTATTCCTACATTTATGTATTCTACATGTATTTATTTCTACATTTATAAAAAAAAAAGAATAATTACCTATTTCTACATTTATTTATTTCCTAATGCATTTATTTTAATTTATTTATTTCTACAATTATTTGTAGATGTCTACATTTATAGACTTCCACATGTATTTATTTCTCCACGTACTTATTTCTACATTTATGTATTTCTACATTTATAAAAAAAAAAGAATAATTACCTATTTCTACATTTATTTATTTCCTAATGCATTTATTTTCACATTTATTTATTTCTACAATTATTTGTAGATGTCTACATTTATAGACCTCCACATGTATTTATTTCTCCACGTACTTATCTCTAAATTTATGTATTTCTACATTTATTTCTACATTTATAAAAAAAAGAATAATTACCTATTTCTACATTTATTTATTTCCTGATGCATTTATTTTCACATTTATTTATTTCTACAATTATTTGTAGATGTCTACATTTATAGACTTCCACATGTATTTATTTCTACATGTATTTATTCCTACATTTATGTATTCTACATTTATTCATTTATAAAAAAAATAATAATTACCTATTTCTACATTTATTTATTTCCTAATGCATTTATTTTCATTTATTTATTTCTACAATTATTTGTAGATGTCTACATTTATAGACTTCCACATGTATTTATTTCTCCACGTACTTATTTCTACATTTATGTATTTCTACATTTATTTATTTATACATTAAAAAAAAATAAATGTATTTCTACATTTATTTATTTTCACATGTATTCATTTCTACATTTATTTATTTCCTAATGCATTTATTTATTTCTACAATTATTTGTAGATGTCTACATTTATAGACTTCCACATTTATTTATTTCTACATGTACTTATTTCTACATTGATGTATTTCTACATTTAAAAAAAATTAAAATAAAAAAATTATGTATTTCTACATTTATTTATTTTCACATGTATTCATTTCTACATTTATTTATTTCCTAATGCATTTATTTTCACATTTATTTATTTCTACAATTATTTGTAGGTGTCTACATTTATAGACTTCCACATGTATTTATTTCTACATGTATTTATACCTACATTTATGTATTCTACATTTATTCCTCCATTTAAAAAAAAGAAGTACCTATTTCTACATTTATGTATTTCCTAATGCATTTATTTTCACATTTATTTATTTCTACAATTATTTGTAATGTCTACATTTATAGACTTTCTACACGTACTTATTTCTACATTTATGTACTTCTACATGTATTTATTTATACATTTAAAAAAAAAAAAAAAAAAAAAAGTATTTCTACAGTTATTTATTTTCACATGTATTAATTTCTCTATTTATTTATTTCCTAATGTATTTATTTTCACATGTATTTATTTCTACTTGTATTTATTTATACATTTATGTATTCCTACATTTATTTATTTATACATTAAAAAAAAAAAAAAAAAAAAAAGTTTATTTGTTTTCTTTTACGGCCCGGTACCAATCGATCCACGGACTGGTACCGGGCCACACACCGGTACCGGGCCGTTGGGGACCACTGATTTACAAGACATAATTGACCCTGTTACATATATATATATATATATATATATATATATATATATATATGGAATACTGGAAATTCAGTGAATTCTAGCTATAAATATACTCCTCCCCTTAACCACGCCCATCTCTTAAGGTTGGCAAGTATGCTTATCAGACAGAAAATAAGCAAATATCACCGTTTTTGAGATATTTAATCTTATTTAGATTTCAGTTTTTGCAGTGCAGAAGCCCGTAAAAACCTTTCGCTCCGGGAGTCGTCCGGGAATAAAGGCGTGGAAATAGGATTTATTTTGCACGCCTCATCAAAAGGGAATTAGCAGGGTTCGGGGAGGGAAACGCGGGCTCTGTTTTGAGCCAGCATGAATGGCGGGATCATCCCTGTAATCCCCGGCCTTCCCCTTCTTCTCCGCCTGCACCCCAGAAAGTGAAGACAATTGCCCACATTAGCTCTAAAAGACGGCCTTTTGTCGCCTCGTCTTCAAACTCCCAACCGCAGATCCGACAAGGAAAAAAATATGCTCGGGAGGTAAGGTTCAACCACTTCCTTTCTTCTCCTTCGCCACCGTTCCGTCTCTTATCTTTTAATTCCTCCTCTTCCTTCAAAACATGGCGGCGGAGCTGTCACACTCGCTGATAGGGAGGCTGACAGCAGAGAGCTTGGCGCGCCGACACGCCACAAACAACGAGCGAGCGTGTAAACTAAAGCAAACAAAGCCCCCCCCTCGCCACTCGAAAGGCGGGATCCCTCCCACCTGCCACCCTGATGCTGATGAAACATACAGTAACACAGAGCAGCCATTAAATGGGCGAACAAGTAAAACAGAGTTGTACAATATGAGTGTGTGTGGAGGGCGGGGGGGTTGGCGCTCGCGGCGTATCACGCTCTCAGTCACGCACATGAAGCGCGTTCGTTATCATCCCCGCGCATGTTTTGGGGTTTCTGACTTTCTGGCAGACGGATGCATTTTGGAGGATTTGTTACCTGAGGGAAGGTGTCGTGCCGGTGGGGGCTCCACTGGCAAATCTCTCCCAGCGAGGCACTCGGGTCAAGTACACATCCTGCTCTGTGGAGGACACATGTATAGAAGTTTAAAATAGATCAAATGTGGGAATACAGAAATGTAGAAATAAACAAATGTGTAAAATAAATAAATGTAGAAATAAATACATGTGGAAATAAATACATTAGGAAATAAATAAATGTAGAAATGATTTTTTTTTTTTAAATAAATACATGTAGAAATGAATAAATGTGGGAATAAATAAATGTAGAAATAAATAAATCTGGAAATAAATACATGTAGAAATTAATAAATGTGGAAGTCTATAAATGTAGACATCTACAAATAATTGTACAAACAAATACATGTGGGAATAAATACTTTAGGAAATAAATATATGTAGAAATGAAAACATTTGGAAATAAATAAATACATGTAGAAATATATAAATGTAGAAATAAATAAATGTGGGAATAAATAAATGTAGAAAAAAATACATTTAGAAATACATAAATGTAGAAATAAATAAATATGGAAGTCTGTAAATGTAGACATATATAAATAATTGTAGAAATAAATAAATGTGAAAATAAATAAATGTAGAAATTAATACATGTGGAAATTAATCAATGTAAAAATACATAAACGTAGAAATAAAAAAAATGTGGAAATAAATAAATGTAGAAATTAATAAATGTGGAAGTCTATAAATGTGGAAATAATTACATTAGGAAATAAATAAATGAAAAAATGAATAAATGTGGAAATGAATAAATGTAGAAATAAATAAATGTGGAAATAAATAAATGTAGAAATAAACAAATGTAGAAATTAATAAATGTGGAAGTCTATAAATGTAGACATATATGAATAAATGTAGAAATAAATAAATGTGGAAATAAATACATTAGGAAATAAATAAATGTGGAAATAAATAAATGTAGAAATACATGAATGTAGAAATAAATAAATGTGGAAATAAATAAATGTAGAAATAAATAAATGTGGAAGTCTATAAATGTAGACATAATTGTAGAAATAAATAAATGTGGAAATAAATACATTAGGGAATAAATAAATATAGAAATTAAAAAATGTGAAAATAAATACATGTATAAATAAATAAATGTGGAAATAAATAAATGTAGAAATAAATAAATGTAGAAATTAATAAATGTGGAAGTCTATAAATGTAGACATATATGAATAAATGTAGAAATAAATAAATGTGGAAATAAATACATTAGGAAATAAATAAATAAATGTAAAAATACATAAATGTAAAAATAAATACATGTGGAAATAAATAAATGTAGAAATAAATAAATGTGGAAATAAATAAATGTAGAAATAAATAAATGTGGAAGTCTATAAATGTAGACATATAAATAATTGTAGAAATAAATAAATGTGGAAATAAATCCATTAGGGAATAAATAAATATAGAAATTAAAAAATGTGGAAATAAATACATGTAGAAATAAATAAATGTAGAAATAAATAAATGTAGATATAAATACATGTATGTCCCATTTATTTGCTAGTTGTTTTTATTTGTTTATTCTTTTATTTATTTATTTCTATATTTATTCATTTCCACATGCATTTATTTCCAAATGTATTTATTCTATCGTCATCCGTACCACTCTGTGTAAACTAATTAAGGATGCATCAATAATTGACAGGGAGGACAATTTCCTAAACAAACACATATGTGAATGTATTCTAGGCATACAATATATGAGTCATTTTTCTTAAAAAAAATCATAAAAATCCTTCCACCAGGGCTCAAATGAGGCTAAAGTCCACATATTTAAACAAATGAAGTTTTAATTGCATGACAATATGCAACAACATGAATAAATACTCCCTCCTCCCATGGGCTGCTCCTCCCTCCCCATCTTCCTGCAGGATATAATGGCCTTGAATAAGCAATGGCGTGCTCATATATATATATATATATGTATATATATATATTTCTCCGCAGCTGGGTAATTCCCGCTCACTTCATGTGTCCTCCAGGCCACGTGGGGCCCCAGCAGAGCCATAGCTCCTTTATGTAAGGCCCAGGAGAAGGTGCCCCCCGTGCAGGTACATGCCTGAGAGGAACAAACACCATCAGTAACCTGTCTGCTGCACCCGCCCTCCTCCTTCGCTCGCTGCACCCCTAACCTAATCATCGACCCTCCCCATTCCCCTGATTTATAGCTCCTTGCGCTGCTGAAAACCAAATAGATCAGGTACGAGGGGACCCGGAGAAAAACTGCACCTATGATGAAGTAGTCTGCGAAGCATCATCGGGTGTTCATGCTGCCTTCATCTTCTGCACATTCCTCTTTATTTCTTCACCGAGATCCTTCTGCAAAGTCCTCCTCTTATCCTTTATGACTCCTTCTCCGTTAAAGCAATTTGACACCTAGTGTAGGGACTAGGTGTGCAAAAAAACAAACAATTCTCCTCAATAAAAGAGAAGAAATATAACTAGAGATGTCTGATAATACATTTTTTATATGAAATTTCCAGTTAATTTTATCATCAATCATTATTAAGTTAAAGTTAAAGTACCAATGATAGTCACACACACACACTAGGTGTGGTGAAATTTGTCCTCTGCATTTAACCCATCCCCTTGTTCACCCCCTGGGAGGTGAGGGGAGCAGTGAGCAGCAGCGGTGGTCGCGCCCGGGAATAATTTTTTGGTGATTTAACCCCCAATTCCAAGCCTTGATGCTGAGTGCCAAGCAGGGGTCCCATTTTTATAGTCTTTGGTATGACTCGGCCGGGGTTTGAACTCACAACCTACCCATCTCAGGGCGGACACCCTAACCACAAGGCCACTGAGTAGGTTATACCAAGAAATGTGGTTTCATTTACTCTGTCAGGCTTGTCACTGACAGTTTGGTTATGTTTTGGTTTTCCCTCTGTTTTTGGGTTTTATTTCCTGTCAGCGCTCTTATTTTGGTTCCTTTTCCTGCACATTTCCCGTAGCTCTTGTTTCCCTCACCTGTACCCGACTGGCAGTCTGGCACACTAGGTGGCAATTGCCAATCAGGCTACTAAATATACCTGCCATGCCCTCCAGTCAGTGCTGGAGTATTGTATGCTGTCTCCGGTTCTCCCTGGTTCCTCGTCTCCTGTATACGGTTAGCTGTTTCCTGGTTCCTGTTAGCTGTTTCCTGTATGCTGTAGACTGTTTGCTGTCTATAGTTTTCCTTGTTTCCTGTCTCCAGTTTGCCTGTTTCCTGTTAGCTGTAGACTGTTTGCTGTCTCCAGTTCTCCTTGTTCAATCAATCAATCAATTCCTTTATTGTCATTGTCATAATAACACTTAAGTCATCCATGAACAACAATATTTTGTTTGAGCTTTGTTTCCTGGTTCCTGTTTGCTGTCTCCAGTTTGCATGTTTCCTGGTTCCTGTTAGCTATATGCTGTAGACTGTTTGCTGTCTCTAGTTCTCCTTGTTTCCTGCTTCCTGTTTGCTGTCTCCAGTTTGCCTGTTTCCTGGTTCCTGATAGCTGTATGCTGTAGACTGTTTGCTGTCTCCAGTTCTCCCTGGTTCCTTGTCTCCTGTATCCGTTTAGCTCGTTCCTGTATGCTGTTTCCTGGTTCCTGTTACCTGTATGCTGTAGACTGCTTGCTGTCTCTAGTTTTCCTTGTTTCCTGGTTCCTGTTTGCTGTCTCCAGTTTGCGTTTTTCCTGGTTCCTGTTAGCTGTTCTTGTTTTCTGGTTCCTGTTTGCTGTCTCCAGTTTGCCTGTTTCCTGTTAGCTGTGTGCTGTAGACTGTTTGCTGTCTCCAGTTCTCCTTGTTTCCTGTTTGCTGTCTCCAGTTTGCCTGTTTCCTGGTTCCTGTTAGCTGTAGACTGTTTGCTGTCTCCAGTTCTCCTTGTTTCCTGGTTCCTGTTTGCTGTCTCCATTTTGCCTGTTCCCTGGTTACTGTTAGATGTATGCTATAGACTGATTGCTGTCTCCAGTTTTCCTTGTTTCCTGGTTCCTGTTAGCTGTAGACTGTTTGCTGTCTCCAGTTCTCCTTGTTTCCTGGTTCCTGTTTGCTGTCTCCAGTTTGCCTGTTTCCTGTTAGCTGTGTGCTGTAGACTGTTTGCTGTCTCCAGTTCTCCTTGTTTCCTGTTTGCTGTCTCCAGTTTGCTTGTTTCCTGGTTCCTGTTAGCTGTAGACTGGTTGCTGTCTCCCGTTCTCCTTGTTCCTGGTTCCTGTCTCCAGTTTGCCTGTTTCCTGTTAGCTGTCTCCAGTTCTCCTTGTTTCCTTGTCCCTGTTTGCTGTCTCCAGTTTGTCTGTTTCCTGTCTCCAGTTTGCCTGTTTCCTGTTAGCTGTATACTGTAGACTGTTTACTGTCTCTAGTTCTCCTTGTTTCCTGGTTCCTGTCTCTAGTTCTTCTTGTTTCCTGGTTCTTGTTTGCTGTCTCCAGTTCTCCTTGTTTCCTGGTTCCTGTTTGCTGTCTCCAGTTTGCCTGTTTCCTGTTAGCTGTATGCTGTAGACTGTTTGCTGTCTCTAGTTCTCCTTGTTTCCTGGTTCCTGTTTGCTGTCTCCAGTTCTCCTTGTTTCCTGGTTCCTGTTTGCTGTCTCCAGTTTGCCTGTTTCCTGTTAGCTGTATGCTGTAGACTGTTTGCTGTCTCTAGTTCTCCTTGTTTCCTGGTTCCTGTTTGCTGTCTCCAGTTTGCCTGTTTCCTGGTTCGTGTTTTCCCTGCATTCTTTAGACATTAAAATAATGTCTTTCTGCAACAAGCCTGCCATCTTTGCATCTTGGGGTTCGTCACCAACACATCCTGACATACTCTTTCAATGTCTATTCTATTTGTGAAGTGAAGTGAATTATATTTATATAGCGCTTTTCTCTAGTGACTTAAAGCGCTTTACAAAGTGAAACCCAATATCTAAGTTACATTTTTAAAGCAGTGTGGGTGGCACTGGGAGCAGATGGGTAAAGTATCTTGCCCAAGGACACAACGGCAGTGACTAGGATGGCAGAAGCGGGGATTGAACCTGCAACCCTCAAGTTGCTGGCACGGCCACTCTACCAACCGAGCTATACCGCTCCATTTGTGTTGGACTTTCCCTTCTACTGTTACCAAATAGCATTATTTTAGTTTAACTGAGGTTTAAGGATAGTCTGTTTTTATCGAACCGTGGACTGGAGAAAGACAAATGAAATCTCAGTTTTTCTATGAGGTGAAATGATAAATATGAGGTTCGGCGCTGGAGGATCTCAGCCTGCTGGTCTGCAGCGTGTGTGTGTGTGTGTTGGCGAGGCTTATCAAGACACATGCTTCCAATTAGCTGGGCTTCTTCATGTAAATGCTTCATAAATTATCCTCCCTACCTCGGGATTAGCAGAGTTAGCGTCGCCACAGTCAGCAAAGGTTGTGCATGGAAATTAAAAGGACAGTGGGTGGGGGGTAAAGACTGAGGTAGGTGACCCAGCTGGCACTATGGTGGGTGTTACTGATTTAAACCCACTCTGCAGGAGATTGTGCTCTCCCACTGAAAAATAAAGTTTGGGAACTTTTTCCAGGGAACATTTTGTCAAAGGTTAAACCCCCATTATTTCCATGATGTCACAATATTGCAGTTATTTCCAATTAATAGCATGTTTTTTTTGGTCTTCTATATGATTACCGTATTTTCCGCACCATAAGGCGCCCTGGGTTATAAGCCGCGCCTTCAATGAACGGCATATTTCAAAACTTTGTCCACCTATAAGCCGCCCCGTGTTGTAAGCCGCATCTAACTGCGCTAAAGGAATGTCAAAAAAACAGTCAGATAGGTCAGTCAAACTTTAATAATATATTAAAACCAGCGTGATGTGGGCGCGCATGGAATCGTATATCAACATGGACAGAGCTGCGTGAAAAAAGCCACCCGGCCTCTTCGCATAAACTTAAACTTACCTTAACCACTCGCTCATCTTTTCTTCATCCATCCCTTCGAGTTAGCTTTTATGATGACGCCGGCTGGAAAGGTCTCTTTTGGCAAGGTCTTCCTTTTGAATATCACCATGGGTGGAAGTTTCTGGCCATTAGCATGGCAAGCTAGAACCACAGTGAAGGATGACTTCTCATTCCCTGTGGTGCGAATATTCACCGTACGTGCTCCCGTTGTATCCACAGTGCGGTTCACAGGAATATCAGTTGCTGTGAAATATTATCTCACTATTATGTTAGATCCACTATGGACTGGACTCTCACTATTATGTTAGATCTACTATGGACTGGGCTCTAACTATTATGTTAGATCCACTATGGACTGGACTCTCACTATTATGTTAGATCCACTATGGACTGGACTCTCACAATATTATGCTAGATCCACTCGACGTTCATTGCACCGGTCACCCTAGAGAGGGGGGGATTCGATTCCATGGAATCGGTTCTTTTCTTATCGAACAATCAGGAGAACCGGTTTTCGAACATCACCCCTATTGTTGACATTTAAGATTTTCAGTGTTCTCGTAGGATGTGTAGAAACGTTGAACCTTGTTATAAGCTTAACCATTTACTTGTGACATTTCTTCATAGGCATGACGGTGAAAAACTGATAAAGAGATACGGACATACTTATCCACTATGGACTGGACTCTCACACTATTATGTTAGATCCACTATGGACTGGACTCTCACACTATTATGTTAGATCCACTATGGACTGGACTCTCCCTATTATGTTATATCCACTATGGAATGGACTCTCACACTATTTTGTTATATCCACTATGGACTGGACTCTCACTATTATGTTAGATCCACTATGGACTGGACTCTCACATTATTATGTTAGATCCACTATGGACTGGACTCTCACACTATTATGTTAGATCCACTATGGACTGCACTCTCACACTATTATGTTAGATCCACTATGTACTGGACTCTCACACTATTATGTTAGATCCACTATGGACTGGACTCTCACTATTATGTTAGATCCACTATGGACAGGACTCTCACACTATTATGTTAGATCCACTATGTACTGGACTCTCACACTATTATGTTAAATCCACTATGGACTGGACTCTCACATATATTATGTTAGATCCACTATGGACTGGACTCTCACACTATTATGTTAGATCCACTATGGACTGGACTCTCACAATATTATGTTAGATCCACTATGGACTGGACTCTCACAATATTATGTTATATCCACTATGGACTGGACTCTCACAATATTATGTTAGATCCACTATGGACTGGACTCTCACAATATTATGTTAGATCCACTATGGACTGGACTCTCACAATATTATGTTAGATCCACTATGGACTGGACTCTCACAATATTATGTTAGATCCACTATGTACTGGACTCTCACACTATATTATGTTAGATCCACTATGGACTGGACTCTCACACTATTATGTTAGATCCACTATGTACTGGACTCTCACACTATTATGTTAGATCCACTATGGACTGGACTCTCACAATATTATGTTAGATCCACTATGGACTGGACTCTCACACTATAATGTTAGATCCACTATGGACTGGACTCTCACAATATTATGTTAGATCCACTATGGACTGGACTCTCACACTACCATGTTAGATCCACTATGGAACGGACTCTGACAATATTATGTTAGACCCACTATGGACTGGACTCTCACACTATTATGTTAGATCCACTATGGGCTGGACTCTCACTATTATGTTAGATCTACTATAGACTACTAATTTGACGATTCTATTCAACATATCGGCACTATTACACGTTTTTAACATGTCTGACATGTTCTTAACTTGTTAAAGACAACTTACGGTGTTGCTTTGTGTAGGATGGCAACAGATATGATTACAGAGGACAGCAACGTGTACGACTTGCCTTCGGACGAATACCGGAAGTCAACCAACAGGAAGTGACTCAGCGGAAGTGACATCATCCACCGATTATATGTTCACCGTTTATAGCATACAGGAAATAAAAACAACTTTAGCGCCAAATTAAAGCATTGCCGTCACTATATTTGTCTTTGCACATTGTATAAATAATACAAAAGTATTATCAAGTATTATGTCAACAATTGGCTGTGATGTTTTTTTTTGTTTGGGTAAAAAAGAGATTGTTGAGCCATTACCGTTGGTTTGGATATACAGATTCAGAATATATATATGTTAACCTATTTTTATGGACTTGCCTCTTTGTGATGTTAAGTTCCTGTTATAAGCTGTTATACAGTATAGGGTAAAGGTTAATAATGTTGACAATAATGTAGACAAAATAATAGGTGTATAAATGACACAATATGTTACTGCATACGTCAGAAGACTAATTAGGAGCCTTTGTTTGTTTACTTACTACTAAAATTGTAGTAAGTAATTGTGTAATCATGTTTTTGTTTTAAGTCATGTTTTTGTTTAGTTATAGGAATCTTTGGTTTCTGGCTTTTCACTCCCTTGTCTTGTTTGCATGATTACCCATTAGTTTCACCTGTTCCACGTTTGGACTCATTGTGCACTCTTGATTGTCACCATAGCAACCCATTAGTTTTCACCTGTCACGTCACGCACCTGTTTTCGTTAATCATGTCTGTAGTATTTAAGTTCATTGTTTTTCAGTTTGTCTTTCTGACGACCTCACACCACATTTATGCTCTGTCCATTCCTCTAAGATCCTGCTTCATGTCCCTTGTCAAAGTAAGTTTTGGTTCCATGTTTACAGTCTTTTTGTTTTTCATAGTTTATTCTCCGCCACTGTGCGCGCTTTCGTTTATTCTTTTTTTTTTTTGATAAATATAAATAAATCATGTACCTCCATTCCCGTCTCGCCCGAGCCAACTTTCCGTTGCATCCCGGAAAAGCACACACCCAAGATCTGACAAAAATACAAGTTGTCTAGTATGTTCACTATTTTATTTAAGGACTAAATTGCAATAATAAACATATGTTTCATGTACCCTAAGAGTTTTTGGTTAAAATAAAGCCAATAATGCCATTTTTTGTGGTCCCCTTTATTTCAAACAATCAATTCCTTTATTGTCATTGTCATAATAACACTGAAGTCATACACGTCAACAAGATTTTGCTTGAGTTTTGTCTAGCGGCATAGAAACTGCATTGAATTTTTGGAAGCTCATCTTTTATCTGACATTGTTTATAGGGTTAGGCGCTATAAGTGTTCAACTTCAGCCTAAACTCTTTCGGTCTGCAGCATTTTCAGTTTATGAATGTACAATCAATCAATCAATCAATCAATGTTTATTTATAGAGACCTAAATCACAAGTGTCTCAAAGGGCTGCACAAGCCACAACGACATCCGCGGTACAGAGCCCACATAAGGGCAATGAAAAACTCACAACCCCAATGGGACGTCGATGTGAATGACTATGAGAAACCTTGGAGAGGACCGCATATGTGGGTGACCCCCCCAAACCCTCTAGGGGAGACCGGCTGCAATGGACGTCGAGTGGGTCTGACATAATATTGTGAAAGTCCAGTCCATAGTGGATCTAACATAATAATGAGAGTCCAGTCCATAGTGGATCTAACATAATAGTGTGAGAGTCCAGTCCATAGTGGATCTAACATAATATTGTGAAAGTCCAGTCCATAGTGGATCTAACATAATAGTGAGAGTCCAGTCCATAGTGTATCTAACATAATAGTGTGAGAGTCCAGTCCATAGTGGATCTAACATAATAGTGAGAGTCCAGTCCATAGTGGATCTAACATAATAGTGTGAGAGTCCAGTCCATAGTGGATCTAACATAATAGTGAGAGTCCAGTCCATAGTGGATCTAACATAATAGTGTGAGAGTCCAGTCCATAGTGGATCTAACATAATAGTGAGAGTCCAGTCCATAGTGGATCTAACATAATAGTGTGAGAGTCCAGTCCATAGTGGATCTAACATAATAGTGAGAGTCCAGTCCATAGTGGATCTAACATAATAGTGAGAGTCATAGTGGATCCAACATAATAGTGAGAGTCCAGTCTATAGTGGATCTAACATAATAGTGAGAGTCCAGTCCATAGTGGATCTAACATAATAGTGTGAGAGTCCAGTCCATAGTGGATCTAACATAATAGTGAGAGTCCAGTCTATAGTGGATCTAACATAATAGTGAGAGTCCAGTCCATAGTGGGGCTAGCAGGAGACCATCTCAAGTGGAGACGGGTCAGCAGCGCAGAGATGTCCCCAACCGATGCACAGGCGTGCGGTCCACCCCGGTCCCGACTCTGGACAGCCAGCACTTCATCCATGGCCACCGAACCTGTGTCAACCCCAGTGGGACGTCGATGTGAATGACTATGAGAAACCTTGGAGAGGACCACATATGTGGGTGAGCCCTCACCCCCTCTAGGGGAGACCGGATGCAATGGACGTCGAGTGGGTCTGACATAATATTGTGAAAGTCCAGTCCATAGTGGATCTAACATAATAGTGTGAGAGTCCAGTCCATAGTGGATCTAACATAATAGTGAGAGTCCAGTCCATAGTGGATCCAACATAATAGTGAGAATCCAGTCCATAGTGGATCTAACATAATAGTGAGAGTCCAGTCCATAGTGGATCTAACATAATAGTGTGAGAGTCCAGTCCATAGTGGATCCAACATAATAGTGAGAGTCCAGTCCATAGTGGATCTAACATAATAGTGAGAGTCCAGTCCATAGTGGATCTAACATAATATTGTGAGAGTCCAGTCCATAGTGGATCTAACATAATAGTGTGAGAGTCCAGTCCATAGTGGATCTAACATAATAGTGAGAGAGTCCAGTCCATAGTGGATCTAACATAATAGTGAGAGTCCAGTCCATAGTGGATCTAACATAATAGTGAGAGAGTCCAGTCCATAGTGGATCTAACATAATATTGTGAGAGTCCAGTCCATAGTGGATCTAACATAATAGTGTGAGAGTCCAGTCCATAGTGGATCTAACATAATAGTGAGAGTCCAGTCCATAGTGGATCTAACATAATAGTGTGAGAGTCCAGTCCATAGTGGATCTAACATAATAGTGAGAGTCCAGTCCATAGTGGATCTAACATAATAGTGAGAGTCCAGTCCATAGTGGATCCAACATCATAGTGAGAGTCCAGTCAATAGTGGATCTAACATAATAGTGTGAGAGTCCAGTCCATAGTGGATCTAACATAATAGTGAGAGTTCAGTCCATAGTGGATCTAACATAATAGTGTGAGAGTCCAGTCCATAGTGAATCTAACATAATAGTGAGAGTCCAGTCCATAGTGGATCTAACATAATAGTAAGAGTCCAGTCCATAGTGGGGCCAGCAGGAAACCATCCCGAGCGAAGACGGGTCAGCAGCGCAGAGATGTCCCCAACCAAAGCACAAGCGAGCGGTCCACCCCGGGTCCCGACTCTGGACAGCCAGCACTTCATCCATGGCCACCGAACCTGTTTAGCATTGTCAAAAATATTTATTTATTTCGGTACCAGTACCGGTACCGAAATATTGGTATCGGGACAACCCTGTTCAGAGTATTTTAAACCTTCCTAATGACTTAACTGCATTAATTAAACTAATAATTTGCCAAACAGCTATAGTGACGCCATGTCGACCCCGCCTCTTAATGGCGCCAACTGCTCGAAACAGCGAATGGGAGAACATTTGATAAGTCTCCCTCTAAAGGAGGAGAAAGCTGTGGTATTATGAGATCGGCTGCTCCGTTTCAGCAAAGGTGTCGAGCGGTTTGAGGGGCTTTTGAATCCTGCTGGGAACGTAAAGCGTAAAGAGTCCAGTCCATAGTGGATCTAAAATAATAGTGTGAGAGTCCAGTCCATAGTGGATCTAACATAATAGTGAGAGTCCAGTCCATAGTGGATCTAACAAAATAGTGAGAGTCCAGTCCATAGTGGATCTAACATAATAGTGAGAGTCCAGTCCATAGTGGATCTAATATAATAGTGTGAGAGTCCAGTCCATAGTGGATCTAACATAATAGTGAGAGTCCAGTCTATAGTGGATCTAACATAATAGTGAGAGTCCAGTCTATAGTGGATCTAACAAAATAGTGAGAGTCCAGTCTATAGTGGATCTAACATAATAGTGAGAGTCCAGTCTATAGTGGATCTAACATAATAGTGAGAGTCCAGTCCATAGTGGATCTAACATAATAGTGTGTGAGTCCAGTCCATAGTGGATCTAACATAATATTGTAAGAGTCCAGTCCACAGTGGATCTAACATAATAGTGTGAGAGTCCAGTCCATAGTGGATCCAACATAATAGTGAGAGTCCAGTCCATAGTGGATCTAACATGCTAGTGAAAGAGTCCAGTCCATAGTGGATCTAACATAATAGTGAGAGTCCAGTCCATAGTGGATCCAACATAATAGTGAGAGTCCAGTCCATAGTGGATCCAACATCATAGTGAGAGTCCAGTCAATAGTGGATCTAACATAATAGTGTGAGAGTCCAGTCCATAGTGGATCTAACATAATAGTGAGAGTTCAGTCCATAGTGGATCTAACATAATAGTGTGAGAGTCCAGTCCATAGTGAATCTAACATAATAGTGAGAGTCCAGTCCATAGTGGATCTAACATAATAGTAAGAGTCCAGTCCATAGTGAATCTAACATAATAGTGAGAGTCCAGTCCATAGTGGATCTAACATAATAGTAAGAGTCCAGTCCATAGTGGATCTAACATGCTAGTGAAAGAGTCCAGTCCATAGTGGATCTAACATAATAGTGAGAGTCCAGTCCATAGTGGATCCAACATCATAGTGAGAGTCCAGTCAATAGTGGATCTAACATAATAGTGTGAGAGTCCAGTCCATAGTGGATCTAACATAATAGTGAGAGTTCAGTCCATAGTGGATCTAACATAATAGTGTGAGAGTCCAGTCCATAGTGAATCTAACATAATAGTGAGAGTCCAGTCCATAGTGGATCTAACATAATAGTAAGAGTCCAGTCCATAGTGGGGCCAGCAGGAAACCATCCCGAGCGAAGACGGGTCAGCAGCGCAGAGATGTCCCCAACCAAAGCACAAGCGAGCGGTCCACCCCGGGTCCCGACTCTGGACAGCCAGCACTTCATCCATGGCCACCGAACCTGTTTAGCATTGTCAAAAATATTTATTTATTTCGGTACCAGTACCGGTACCGAAATATTGGTATCGGGACAACCCTGTTCAGAGTATTTTAAACCTTCCTAATGACTTAACTGCATTAATTAAAGTAATAATTTGCCAAACAGCTATAGTGACGCCATGTCGACCCCGCCTCTTAATGGCGCCAATTGCCCGAAACAGCGAATGGGAGAACATTTGATAAGTCTCCCTCTAAAGGAGGAGAAAGCTGTGGTATTATGAGATCGGCTGCTCCGTTTCAGCAAAGGTGTCGAGCGGTTTGAGGGGCTTTTGAATCCTGCTGGGAACGTAAAGCGTAAAGAGTCCAGTCCATAGTGGATCTAAAATAATAGTGTGAGAGTCCAGTCCATAGTGGATCTAACATAATAGTGAGAGTCCAGTCCATAGTGGATCTAACAAAATAGTGAGAGTCCAGTCCATAGTGGATCTAACATAATAGTGAGAGTCCAGTCCATAGTGGATCTAATATAATAGTGTGAGAGTCCAGTCCATAGTGGATCTAACATAATAGTGAGAGTCCAGTCTATAGTGGATCTAACATAATAGTGAGAGTCCAGTCTATAGTGGATCTAACAAAATAGTGAGAGTCCAGTCTATAGTGGATCTAAGATAATAGTGAGAGTCCAGTCTATAGTGGATCTAACATAATAGTGAGAGTCCAGTCCATAGTGGATCTAACATAATAGTGTGAGAGTCCAGTCCATAGTGGATCTAACATAATATTGTAAGAGTCCAGTCCATAGTGGATCTAACATAATAGTGTGAGAGTCCAGTCCATAGTGGATCCAACATAATAGTGAGAGTCCAGTCCATAGTGGATCTAACATAATATTGTAAGAGTCCAGTCCATAGTGGATCTAACATAATAGTGTGAGAGTCCAGTCCATAGTGGATCCAACATAATAGTGAGAGTCCAGTCCATAGTGGATCTAACATGCTAGTGAAAGAGTCCAGTCCATAGTGGATCTAACATAATAGTGAGAGTCCAGTCCATAGTGGATCTAACATAATAGTGAGAGTCCAGTCCATAGTGGATCCAACATCATAGTGAGAGTCCAGTCAATAGTGGATCTAACATAATAGTGTGAGAGTCCAGTCCATAGTGGATCTAACATAATAGTGAGAGTCCAGTCCATAGTGGATCTAACATAATAGTGAGAGTCCAGTCCTTAGTGGATCTAACATAATAGTGTGAGAGTCCAGTCCATAGTGGATCTAACATAACATTGTAAGAGTCCAGTCCATAGTGGATCTAACATAATAGTGTGAGAGTCCAGTCCATAGTGGATCGAACATAATAGTGAGAGTCCAGTCCATAGTGGATCTAACATGCTAGTGAAAGAGTCCAGTCCATAGTGGATCTAACATAATAGTGAGAGTCCAGTCCATAGTGGATCTAACATAATAGTGAGAGTCCAGTCCATAGTGGATCCAACATAATAGTGAGAGTCCAGTCAATAGTGGATCTAACATAATAGTGTGAGAGTCCAGTCCATAGTGGATCTAACATAATAGTGAGAGTTCAGTCCATAGTGGATCTAACATAATAGTGTGAGAGTCCAGTCCATAGTGAACCTAACATAATAGTGAGAGTCCAGTCCATAGTGGATCTAACATAATAGTAAGAGTCCAGTCCATAGTGGGGCCAGCAGGAAACCATCCCGAGCGAAGACGGGTCAGCAGCGCAGAGATGTACCCAACCAAAGCACAAGCGAGCGGTCCACCCCGGGTCCCGACTCTGGACAGCCAGCACTTCATCCATGGCCACCGAACCTGTTTAGCATTGTCAAAAATATTTATTTATTTCGGTACCAGTACCGGTACCGAAATATTGGTATCGGGACAACCCTGTTCAGAGTATTTTAAACCTTCCTAATGACTTAACTGCATTAATTAAACTAATAATTTGCCAAACAGCTATAGTGACGCCATGTCGACCCCGCCTCTTAATGGCGCCGACTGCTCGAAACAGCGAATGGGAGAACATTTGATAAGTCTCCCTCTAAAGGAGGAGAAAGCTGTGGTATTATGAGATCGGCTGCTCCGTTTCAGCAAAGGTGTCGAGCGGTTTGAGGGGCTTTTGAATCCTGCTGGGAACGTAAAGCGTAAAGAGTCCAGTCCATAGTGGATCTAAAATAATAGTGTGAGAGTCCAGTCCATAGTGGATCTAACATAATAGTGAGAGTCCAGTCCATAGTGGATCTAACAAAATAGTGAGAGTCCAGTCCATAGTGGATCTAACATAATAGTGAGAGTCCAGTCCATAGTGGATCTAATATAATAGTGTGAGAGTCCAGTCCATAGTGGATCCAACATAATAGTGAGAGTCCAGTCTATAGTGGATCTAACATAATAGTGAGAGTCCAGTCTATAGTGGATCTAACAAAATAGTGAGAGTCCAGTCTATAGTGGATCTAACATAATAGTGAGAGTCCAGTCTATAGTGGATCTAACATAATAGTGAGAGTCCAGTCCATAGTGGATCTAACATAATAGTGTGAGAGTCCAGTCCATAGTGGATCTAACATAATATTGTAAGAGTCCAGTCCATAGTGGATCTAACATAATAGTGTGAGAGTCCAGTCCATAGTGGATCCAACATAATAGTGAGAGTCCAGTCCATAGTGGATCTAACATGCTAGTGAAAGAGTCCAGTCCATAGTGGATCTAACATAATAGTGAGAGTCCAGTCTATAGTGGATCTAACATAATAGTGAGAGTCCAGTCTATAGTGGATCTAACAAAATAGTGAGAGTCCAGTCCATAGTGGATCTAACATAATAGTGAGAGTCCAGTCTATAGTGGATCTAACATAATAGTGAGAGTCCAGTCCATAGTGGATCTAACATAATAGTGTGAGAGTCCAGTCCATAGTGGATCTAACATAATATTGTAAGAGTCCAGTCCATAGTGGATCTAACATAATAGTGTGAGAGTACAGTCCATAGTGGATCCAACATAATAGTGAGAGTCCAGTCCATAGTGGATCTAACATGCTAGTGAAAGAGTCCAGTCCATAGTGGATCTAACATAATAGTGAGAGTCCAGTCCATAGTGGATCTAACATAATAGTGAGAGTCCAGTCCATAGTGGATCCAACATCATAGTGAGAGTCCAGTCAATAGTGGATCTAACATAATAGTGTGAGAGTCCAGTCCATAGTGGATCTAACATAATAGTGAGAGTTCAGTCCATAGTGGATCTAACATAATAGTGTGAGAGTCCAGTCCATAGTGAATCTAACATAATAGTGAGAGTCCAGTCCATAGTGGATCTAACATAATATTGTAAGAGTCCAGTCCATAGTGGATCTAACATAATAGTGTGAGAGTCCAGTCCATAGTGGATCCAACATAATAGTGAGAGTCCAGTCCATAGTGGATCTAACATGCTAGTGAAAGAGTCCAGTCCATAGTGGATCTAACATAATAGTGAGAGTCCAGTCCATAGTGGATCTAACATAATAGTGAGAGTCCAGTCCATAGTGGATCCAACATCATAGTGAGAGTCCAGTCAATAGTGGATCTAACATAATAGTGTGAGAGTCCAGTCCATAGTGGATCTAACATAATAGTGAGAGTCCAGTCCATAGTGGATCTAACATAATAGTGAGAGTCCAGTCCTTAGTGGATCTAACATAATAGTGTGAGAGTCCAGTCCATAGTGGATCTAACATAACATTGTAAGAGTCCAGTCCATAGTGGATCTAACATAATAGTGTGAGAGTCCAGTCCATAGTGGATCGAACATAATAGTGAGAGTCCAGTCCATAGTGGATCTAACATGCTAGTGAAAGAGTCCAGTCCATAGTGGATCTAACATAATAGTGAGAGTCCAGTCCATAGTGGATCTAACATAATAGTGAGAGTCCAGTCCATAGTGGATCCAACATAATAGTGAGAGTCCAGTCAATAGTGGATCTAACATAATAGTGTGAGAGTCCAGTCCATAGTGGATCTAACATAATAGTGAGAGTTCAGTCCATAGTGGATCTAACATAATAGTGTGAGAGTCCAGTCCATAGTGAACCTAACATAATAGTGAGAGTCCAGTCCATAGTGGATCTAACATAATAGTAAGAGTCCAGTCCATAGTGGGGCCAGCAGGAAACCATCCCGAGCGAAGACGGGTCAGCAGCGCAGAGATGTACCCAACCAAAGCACAAGCGAGCGGTCCACCCCGGGTCCCGACTCTGGACAGCCAGCACTTCATCCATGGCCACCGAACCTGTTTAGCATTGTCAAAAATATTTATTTATTTCGGTACCAGTACCGGTACCGAAATATTGGTATCGGGACAACCCTGTTCAGAGTATTTTAAACCTTCCTAATGACTTAACTGCATTAATTAAACTAATAATTTGCCAAACAGCTATAGTGACGCCATGTCGACCCCGCCTCTTAATGGCGCCGACTGCTCGAAACAGCGAATGGGAGAACATTTGATAAGTCTCCCTCTAAAGGAGGAGAAAGCTGTGGTATTATGAGATCGGCTGCTCCGTTTCAGCAAAGGTGTCGAGCGGTTTGAGGGGCTTTTGAATCCTGCTGGGAACGTAAAGCGTAAAGAGTCCAGTCCATAGTGGATCTAAAATAATAGTGTGAGAGTCCAGTCCATAGTGGATCTAACATAATAGTGAGAGTCCAGTCCATAGTGGATCTAACAAAATAGTGAGAGTCCAGTCCATAGTGGATCTAACATAATAGTGAGAGTCCAGTCCATAGTGGATCTAATATAATAGTGTGAGAGTCCAGTCCATAGTGGATCCAACATAATAGTGAGAGTCCAGTCTATAGTGGATCTAACATAATAGTGAGAGTCCAGTCTATAGTGGATCTAACAAAATAGTGAGAGTCCAGTCTATAGTGGATCTAACATAATAGTGAGAGTCCAGTCTATAGTGGATCTAACATAATAGTGAGAGTCCAGTCCATAGTGGATCTAACATAATAGTGTGAGAGTCCAGTCCATAGTGGATCTAACATAATATTGTAAGAGTCCAGTCCATAGTGGATCTAACATAATAGTGTGAGAGTCCAGTCCATAGTGGATCCAACATAATAGTGAGAGTCCAGTCCATAGTGGATCTAACATGCTAGTGAAAGAGTCCAGTCCATAGTGGATCTAACATAATAGTGAGAGTCCAGTCTATAGTGGATCTAACATAATAGTGAGAGTCCAGTCTATAGTGGATCTAACAAAATAGTGAGAGTCCAGTCCATAGTGGATCTAACATAATAGTGAGAGTCCAGTCTATAGTGGATCTAACATAATAGTGAGAGTCCAGTCCATAGTGGATCTAACATAATAGTGTGAGAGTCCAGTCCATAGTGGATCTAACATAATATTGTAAGAGTCCAGTCCATAGTGGATCTAACATAATAGTGTGAGAGTACAGTCCATAGTGGATCCAACATAATAGTGAGAGTCCAGTCCATAGTGGATCTAACATGCTAGTGAAAGAGTCCAGTCCATAGTGGATCTAACATAATAGTGAGAGTCCAGTCCATAGTGGATCTAACATAATAGTGAGAGTCCAGTCCATAGTGGATCCAACATCATAGTGAGAGTCCAGTCAATAGTGGATCTAACATAATAGTGTGAGAGTCCAGTCCATAGTGGATCTAACATAATAGTGAGAGTTCAGTCCATAGTGGATCTAACATAATAGTGTGAGAGTCCAGTCCATAGTGAATCTAACATAATAGTGAGAGTCCAGTCCATAGTGGATCTAACATAATATTGTAAGAGTCCAGTCCATAGTGGATCTAACATAATAGTGTGAGAGTCCAGTCCATAGTGGATCCAACATAATAGTGAGAGTCCAGTCCATAGTGGATCTAACATGCTAGTGAAAGAGTCCAGTCCATAGTGGATCTAACATAATAGTGAGAGTCCAGTCCATAGTGGATCTAACATAATAGTGAGAGTCCAGTCCATAGTGGATCCAACATCATAGTGAGAGTCCAGTCAATAGTGGATCTAACATAATAGTGTGAGAGTCCAGTCCATAGTGGATCTAACATAATAGTGAGAGTTCAGTCCATAGTGGATCTAACATAATAGTGTGAGAGTCCAGTCCATAGTGAATCTAACATAATAGTGAGAGTCCAGTCCATAGTGGATCCAACATCATAGTGAGAGTCCAGTCAATAGTGGATCTAACATAATAGTGTGAGAGTCCAGTTCATAGTGGATCTAACATAATAGTGAGAGTTCAGTCCATAGTGAATCTAACATAATAGTGAGAGTCCAGTCCATAGTGGATCTAACATAATAGTAAGAGTCCAGTCCATAGTGGGGCCAGCAGGAAACCATCCCGAGCGAAGACGGGTCAGCAGCGCAGAGATGTCCCCAACCAAAGCACAAGCGAGCGGTCCACCCCGGGTCCCGACTCTGGACAGCCAGCACTTCATCCATGGCCACCGAACCTGTTTAGCATTGTCAAAAATATTTATTTATTTCGGTACCAGTACCGGTATCGGGACAACCCTGTTCAGAGTATTTTAAACCTTCCTAATGACTTAACTGCATTAATTAAACTAATAATTTGCCAAACAGCTATAGTGACGCCATGTCGACCCCGCCTCTTAATGGCGCCGACTGCCCGAAACAGCGAATGGGAGAACATTTGATAAGTCTCCCTCTAAAGGAGGAGAAAGCTGTGGTATTATGAGATCGGCTGCTCCGTTTCAGCAAAGGTGTCGAGCGGTTTGAGGGGCTTTTGAATCCTGCTGGGAACGTAAAGCGTCTGTAAACACAAAGCACAAAGAGCCCATATAAGGCACTAAAGCCCGGGCCGGGGCGGCCCCTACAATGGATTGCGTCGTGAATTTGGCCCCCGGAGCTGTGGGAGAGAGCCTGTTTAAGAAGACACGGGGTGGGAGTTAAGCCGAGCCAGAGCCCGGCCTGACAGACACTTGTCCGTACAACAGCTCTTGGAGGATCTCAGAAACACTCCCGACGACTGCTGCTCGCCGAGACACTCCGGCGGCAGCTGTCAACTAACTGTACGTGCGACATAAACGCAGCATATAAGTCGAAGCGTGCAGACAGTCAATAACAGAACGGGGTGGGGAGATTAAGCCTAAACCCACCTCCTTTTCACGTGGCGGAGCAGCCGCTGCCCCGGGATCTGGCACCAGATGGCGCTGTGCCGGTCGCTGCCAGGAGATAATCGGGACAGATCGGGCCGCATTACTACCCATTATCTTCTAATTATTCTTGTGTGGAGCGCTGATCCTGCCGTTTGTGTAAGTGGATGGCACAGAGAGCCTGTCGCCCCCGGCAGCAGCGAGATCCTCCCCGCTTCCCGCCAGCCCCTCTTGGGGTTTGAGCCTTAGTGAGACGTAACGCAGCGCCCGACGTTGAAGAAAAAAAACACACCCCTCCCCGTGGTTAGCGATGAAACTTTTCAACCCTTGACCTCTGCGCTGACGTCACACAACAGAGCGAGAGGGCGCGTCATTCGCCACATGCGGCTCTTTGGCGGCGCCCCTGGTAGGCTCCGTGGGAGCTTTTTAAAAAAATGTGTGGAAATGGTGGTGATGTGGCTTCATCTGGCCAAGATCTTCAGCTCTCACTGGATCGGTTCGCAGTCGAGTGTGAAGCGACTGGGATGGTTCGCTGGCCACGGATGAAGTGCTGGCTGTCCAGAGTCGGGACCCGGGGTGGACCGCTCGCCTGTGCATCGGTTGGGGACGTCTCTGCGCTGCTGACCCGTCTCCGCTCGGGATGGTCTCCTGCTGGCCCCACTATGGACTGGACTCTTACTATTATGTTAGATCCACTATGGACTGGACTCTCGCTATTTTGTTAGATCCACTATGGACTGGACTCTCGCTATTTTGTTAGATCCACTATGGACTGGACTCTCACAATATTATGTTAGATCCACTATGGACTGGACTCTCACTATTATGTTGGATCCACTATGGACTGGACTCTTTCACTATTATGTTAGATCCACTATGGACTGGACTCTCACTATTATGTTAGATCCACTATGGACTGGACTCTCACACTATTATGTTAGATCCACTATGGACTGGACTCTCACACTATTATGTTAGATCCACTATGGATAGGACTCTCAGACTATGTTAGATCCACTATGGACTTGACTCTCACACTATTATGTTAGATCCAATATGGACTGGACTCTCACACTATTATGTTAGATCCACTATGGACTGGACTCTCACTATTATGCTAGATCCACTATGAACTGGCCTCTCTCACACTATTATGTTAGATCCACTATGGACTGGACTCTCACAATATTATGCTAGATCCACTATGGACTGGACTCTCACACTATTATGTTAGATCCACTATGGACTGGACTCACACTATTATGTTAGATCCACTATGGACTGAACTCTCACTATTATGTTAGATCCACTATGGACTGGACTCTCACACTATGTTAGATCCACTATGGACTTGACTCTCACACTACTATGTTAGATCCACTATGGACTGGTCCCTCACTATTTTGTTAGATCCACTATGGACTGGACTCTCACACTATTATGTTAGATCCACTATGGACTGGACTCTCACACTATATTAGATCCACTATGGACTGGACTCTCACACTATTATGTTAGATCCACTATGGACTGGACTCTCACTATTATGTTAGATCCACTATGGACTGGACTCTCACTATTACGTTAGATCCACTATGGACTGGACCCTCACACTATTATGTTAGATCCACTATGGACTGGACTCTCACATTATTATGTTAGATCCACTATGGACTGGACTCTCACTATTATGTTAGATCCACTATGGACTGGACTCTCACAATATTATGTTAGATCCACTATGGACTGGACTCTCACTATTATGTTAGATCCACTATGGACTGGACTCTCACACTATTATGTTAGATCCACTATGGACTGGACTCTCACTATTATGTTAGATCTACTATGGACTGGACTCTCACTATTATGTTAGATCCACTATGGACTGGACTCTCACACTATTATGTTAGATCCACTATGGACTGGACTCTCACACTATTATGTTAGATCCACTATGGACTGGACTCTCACTATTATGTTAGATCCACTATGGACTGGACTCTCATTATTATGTTAGATCCACTATGGACTGGACTCTCACTATTATGTTAGATCCACTATGCACTGGACTCTCACACTATTATGTTAGATCCACTATGGACTGGACTCTCACTATTATGTTAGATCCACTATGGACTGGACTCTCACAATATTATGCTACATCCACTATAGTGGATCTAACATAATATTGTGAGAGTCCAGTCCATATATGGACTCCTGCTGGCCCCACTATGGACTGGACTCTTACTATTATGTTAGATCCACTATGGACTGGACTCTTACTATTATGTTAGATCCACTATGGACTGGACTCTCACAATATTATGTTAGATCCACTATGGACTGGACTCTCACAATATTATGTTAGATCCACTATGGACTGGACTCTCACTATTAGGTTAGATCCACTATGGACTGGATTCTCACTATTATGTTAGATCTACTATGGACTGGACTCTC
Source organism: Nerophis lumbriciformis (assembly GCF_033978685.3). Classification (NCBI taxonomy): domain Eukaryota; kingdom Metazoa; phylum Chordata; class Actinopteri; order Syngnathiformes; family Syngnathidae; genus Nerophis; species Nerophis lumbriciformis. Next base: position 39,440,078 of record NC_084567.2, read on the forward strand.
ACTATTATGTTAGATCCACTATGGACTGGACTCTCACAATATTATGCTACATCCACTATGGACTGGACTCTCACACTATTATGTTAGATCCACTATGGACTGGACTCTCACAATATTATGTTAGATCCACTATGGACTGGACTCTCTCACTATTATGTTAGATCCACTATGGACTGGACTCTCACAATATTATGTTAGATCCACTATGGACTGGACTCTGACAATATTATGTTAGATCCACTATGGACTGGACTCTCACTATTATGTTAGATCCACTATGGACTGGACTCTCACACTATAATGTTAGATCCACTATGGACTGGACTCTCACACTATGTTAGATCCACTATGGACTTGACTCACACTATTATGTTAGATCCACTATGGACTGGACTCTCACAATATTATGCTAGATCCACTATGGACTGGACTCTCACAATATTATGTTAGATCCACTATGGACTGGGCCCTCACACTATTATGTTAGATCCACTATGGACTTGACTCTCACACTATTATGTTAGATCCACTATGGACTGGACTCTCACTATTATGTTAGATCCACTATGGACTTGACTCTCACACTATTATGTTAGATCCACTATGGACTGGACTCTCACTATTATGTTAGATCCACTATGGACTGGACTCTCACACTATTATGTTAGATCCACTATGGACTGGACTCTCACTATTATGTTAGATCCACTATGGACTGGACTCTCACTATTATGTTAGATCCACTATGGACTGGACTCTCACACTATGTTAGATCCACTATGGACTTGACTCTCACACTATTATGTTAGATCCACTATGGACTGGACTCTCACACTATTATGTTAGATCCACTATGGACTGGACTCTCACAATATTATGCTAGATCCACTATGGACTGGACTCTCACAATATTATGTTAGATCCACTATGGACTGGGCCCTCACACTATTATGTTAGATCCACTATGGACTTGACTCTCACACTATTATGTTAGATCCACTATGGACTGGACTCTCACTATTATGTTAGATCCACTATGGACTTGACTCTCACACTATTATGTTAGATCCACTATGGACTGGACTCTCACTATTATGTTAGATCCAATATGGACTGTACTCTCACTATTATGTTAGATCCACTATGGACTGGACTCTCACACTATTATATGAGATCCACTATGGACTGGACTCTCACTATTATGTTAGATCCACTATGGACTGGACTCTCATACTATTATGTTAGATCCACTATGGACTGGACTCTCACAATATTATGCTAGATCCACTATGGACTGGACTCTCACTATTATGTTAGATCTACTATGGACTGGACTCCCACTATTATGTTAGATCCACTATGGACTGGAACTTCACACTATTACGTTAGATCCACTATGGACTGGACTCTCACAATATTATGCTACATCCACTATGGACTGGACTCTCACAATATTATGCTACATCCACTATGGACTGGACTCTCACTATTATGTTAGATCCACTATGGACTGGACTCTGACAATATTATGTTAGATCCACTATGGACTGGACTCTCACAATATTATGTTAGATCCACTATGGACTGGACTCTCACAATATTATGCTAGATCCACTATGGACTGGACTCTCACACTATTATGTTAGATCCACAATGGACTGGACTCTCACTATTATGTTAGATCCAATATGGACTGGACTCTCACTATTATGTTAGATCCACTATGGACTGGACTCTCACACTATTATGTTAGATCCACTATGGACTGGACTCTCCCTATTATGTTAGATCCACTATGGACTGGACTCTCACAATATTATGCTACATCCACTATGGACTGGACTCTCACACTATTATGTTAGATCCACTATGGACTGGACTCTCACAATATTATGTTAGATCCACTATGGACTGGACTCTCACACTATTATGTCAGATCCACTATGGACTGGACTCTCACTATTATGTTAGATCCACTATGGACTGGGCTCTCACTATTATGTTAGATCCACTATGGACTGGACTCTCACAATATTATGCTACATCCACTATGGACTGGACTCTCACACTATTATGTTAGATCCACTATGGACTTGACTCTCACTATTATGTTAGATCCAATATGGACTGGACTCTCACACTATTATGTTAGATCCACTATGGACTTGACTCTCACACTATTATGTTAGATCCAATATGGACTGGACTCTCACACTATTATGTTAGATCCAATATGGACTGGACTCTCACACTATTATGTTAGATCCACTATGGACTGGACTCTCACAATATTATGCTAGATCCACTATGGACTGGACTCTCACACAATTATGTTTGATCCACTATGGACTTGACTCTCACTATTATGTTAGATCCAATATGGACTGGACTCTCACACTATTATGTTAGATCCACTATGGACTGGACTCTCACTATTATGTTAGATCTACTATTGACTGGACTCTCACACTATTATGTTAGATCCACTATGGACTGGACTCTCACTATTATGTTAGATCCACTATGGACTGGACTCTCACTATTATGTTAGATCCACTATGGACTGGACTCTCACAATATTATGTTAGATCCACTATGGACTGGACTCTCACTATTATGTTAGATCCACTATGGACTGGACTCTCACAATATTATGTTAGATCCACTATGGACTGGACTCTCACAATATTATGTTAGATCCACTATGGACTGGACTCTCACACTATTATGTTAGATCCACTATGGACTGGACTCTCACTATTATGTTAGATCCACTATGGACTGGACTCTCACACTATTATGTTAGATCCACTATGGACTGGACTCTCACTATTATGTTATATCTACTATGGACTGGACTCTCACTATTATGTTAGATCCGCTATGGACTGGACTCTCACTATTATGTTAGATCCACTATGGACTGGACTCTGACAAGATTATGTTAGATCCACTATGGACTGGACTCTCACATTATGTTAGATCCACTATGGACTGGACTCTCACAATATTATGTTAGATCCACTATGGACTGGACTCTCACAATATTATGTTAGATCCACTATGGACTGGACTCTCACAATATTATGTTAGATCCACTATGGACTGGACTCTCACACTATTATGTTAGATCCACTATGGACTGGACTCTGACAATATTATGTTAGATCCACTATGGACTGGACTCTCACTATTATGTTAGATCCACTATGGACTGGACTCTCACACTATTAAGTTAGATCCACTATGGACTGGACTCTCACTATTATGTTAGATCCACTATGCACTGGACTCTCACACTATTATGTTAGATCCACTATGGACTGGACTCTCACTATTATGTTAGATCCACTATGGACTGGACTCTCACTATTATGTTAGATCCAATATGGACTGGACTCTCACTATTATGTTAGATCCACTATGGACTGGACTCTCACTATTATGTTAGATCTACTATTGACTGGACTCTCACACTATTATGTTAGATCCACTATGGACTGGACTCTCACACTATTATGTTAGATCCACTATGGACTTGACTCTCACACTATTATGTTAGATCCACTATGGACTTGACTCTCACACTATTATGTTAGATCCAATATGGACTGGACTCTCACACTATTATGTTAGATCCACTATGGACTGGACTCTCACACTATTATGTTAGATCCACTATGGACTGGACTCTCACACTATTATGTTAGATCCACTATGGACTTGACTCTCACACTATTATGTTAGATCCACTATGGACTGGACTCTCACACTATTATGTTAGATCCACTATGGACTGGACTCTCACACTATTATGTTAGATCTACTATGGACTGGACTTTCACTATTATGCTAGATCCACTATGGACTGGACTCTCACACTATTATGTTAGATCCACTATGGACTTGACTCTCACACTATTATGTTAGATCCACTATGGACTTGACTCTCACACTATTATGTTAGATCCAATATGGACTGGACTCTCACACTATTATGTTAGATCCACTATGGACTGGACTCTCACACTATTATGTTAGATCCACTATGGACTTGACTCTCACACTATTATGTTAGATCCACTATGGACTGGACTCTCACACTATTATGTTAGATCTACTATGGACTGGACTTTCACTATTATGTTAGATCCACTATGGACTGGACTTTCACACTATTATGCTAGATCCACTCGACGTTGTCTTCATTATAACACTTATACAAGACTTTTAAAGTCATTTTGATAGTAGGCTATAGCCACTTACATCATGTGTTGTCTTCATTATAACACTTATATAAGACTTTTAATTTTATGTGGCTCCAGACCAATTACTTTTTTAAATTTGAGGTCCAATATGGCTCTTTCAACATTTTTGGTTGCCGACCCCCGGCCTAAAGGTACAACGAGAAAACGGTTCGAGCCCCCCCCCCCCGCCCCCCCCCCAACATTCCTCGCTACCTCCACCCCAAAGGATAGCTGCCTGCACCGAAGCATATGGCTTACCATGTGCTGGGTCCCCCGTGCACGCTCTAAAGCGCCATCCTACCCACAACATCTTCACTTAATTATCTGCATTTTGTTCCGCGTCGTCCTGCTTTGCATATCAATATCTGTCAAGTCACTGCGTATACGAGGAGATGAAGGCTAAAATACCCTCCGCGAAAATGCAGGCTCCGTCGAGCGGGCGTCCCCGCGGGGCGCACAGTTCGGTGCGGCGCGCACGTTTTAAGTACCTTTTTTAACCGGGTCTCGAGCGTGCACCTAGGCGTATGTGTAGCCATCAATTACGGACCGGGCTGCGTTGCAATCAATGCAGAATTATGCGGCCCCTGCATGTGGCGGCGGGCCTTTGACTGACACGTAATAAAGCATTGTTGATCAATCTGGCCGGCCCATGGGCCTCACAGCGAGTGCATGTAAATGCAAATGAGGAGAGCTAAATGCCACCGAGGGGTTGGAAGAGGGAGGCTTCAGATGATAAATACCATAGAAAGGAGTCCGAAAGAGGAAGACGGGGGGGAACTTCATGATGGGGGGGTTCTTAATGCAAACAAAAAAAATGATGAAGACAGCAGGTGTAGTCGCAGGAAGATCACAGATGGAGCAAAACTGGGAAATTGAAAATGTTTGACCTCTAAGAGCTTGGTAGGATTTCACATGCAAATAAATGTCCCCTGACCTCAACCACATGCTGGAACTTTACTTGATCAATCCATCAATGTTTACTTTATACAGCCCTAAATCACCGGTGTCTCAAAGGGCTGCACAAGCCACAACGACATCCTCGGCTCAGATCCCACATTAGGGGTAAGAAAAAACTCAACCCAATGGGATGGCAATGAGAAACCTTGGAGGGGACCGCAGATGTGGGCGACCGGTGCAATTAAGGTCAAGTGGATCTAGCATAATATTGTGAGAGTCCAATCCATAGTGGATCTAACATAATAGTGTGAGAGTCCAGTCCATAGTGGATCTAACATAATAGTGAGAGTCCAGTCCATAGTGGGTCTAACATAATAGTGAGAGTCCAGTCCATAGTGGATCTAACATAATAGTGAGAGTCCAGTCCATAGTGGGTCTAACATAATAGTGAGAGTCCAGTCCATAGTGGATCTAACATAATCGTGAGAGTTCAGTCCATAGTGGATCTAACATAATAGTGAGAGTCCAGTCCATAGTGGCTCTAACATAATAGTGTGAGAGTCCAGTCCATAGTGGACTAACATAATAGTGAGAGTCCAGTCCATAGTGGATCTAACATAATAGTGTGAGAGTCCAGTCCATAGTGGATCTAACATAATAGTGAGAGTCCAGTCCATAGTGGATCTAACATAATAGTGTGAGAGTCCAGTCCATAGTGGATCTAACATTATAGTGTGAGAGTCCAGTCCATAGTGGATCTAACATAATAGTGTGAGAGTCCAGTCCATAGTGGGTCTAACATAATATTGTGAGTCCAGTCCATAGTGGATCTAACATAATAGTGAGAGTCCAGTCAATAGTGGATCTAACATAATAGTGAGAGTCCAGTCCATAGTGGGTCTAACATAATATTGTGAGTCCAGTCCATAGTGGATCTAACATAATAGTGAGAGTCCAGTCAATAGTGGATCTAACATAATAGTGTGAGAGTCCAGTCCATAGTGGATCTAACATAATAGTGTGAGAGTCCAGTCCATAGTGGATCTAACATAATAGTGTGAGAGTCCAGTCCATAGTGGATCTAACATAATAGTGAGAGTCCAGTCCATAGTGGATCTAACATAATAGTGTGAGAGTCCAGTCCATAGTGGATCTAACATAATAGTGTGAGAGTCCAGTCCATAGTGGATCTAACATAATAGTGAGAGTGCAGTCCATATTGGATCTAACATAATAGTGTGAGAGTTCAGTCCATAGTGGATCTAACATAATAGTGTGAGAGTCCAGTCCATAGTGGATCTAACATAATATTGTGAGAGTCCAGTCCATAGTGGATCTAACATAATAGTGTGAGAGTCCAGTCCATAGTGGATCTAACATAGTATTGTGAGAGTCCAGTCCATAGTGGATCTAAAATAATAGTGAGAGTCCAGTCCATAGTGGATCTAACATAATAGTGTGAGTCCAGTCCATAGTGGATCCAACATAATAGTGAGAGTCCAGTCCATAGTGGATCTAACATAATAGTGAGAGTCCAGTCCATAGTGGATCTAACATAATAGTGAGAGAGTCCAGTCCATAGTGGCTCTAACATAATAGTGAGAGTCCAGTCCATAGTGGATCTAACATAATAGTGAGAGAGTCCAGTCCATAGTGGATCTGACATAATAGTGTGAGAGTCCAGTCCATAGTGGATCTAACATTATAGTGAGAGTCCAGTCCATAGTGGATCTAACATAATAGTGTGAGTCCAGTCCATAGTGGATCTAACATAATAGTGAGAGTCCAGTCCATAGTGGGTCTAACATAATATTGTGAGTCCAGTCCATAGTGGATCTAACATAATAGTGAGAGTCCAGTCAATAGTGGATCTAACATAATAGTGTGAGAGTCCAGTCCATAGTGGATCTAACATAATAGTGTGAGAGTCCAGTCCATAGTGGATCTAACATAATAGTGTGAGAGTCCAGTCCATAGTGGATATAACATAATAGTGTGAGAGTCCAGTCCATAGTGGATCTAACATAATATTGTGAGTCCAGTCCATAGTGGATCTAACATAATAGTGTGAGAGTCCAGTCCATAGTGGATCTAACATAATAGTGAGAGTCCAGTCCATAGTGGATCTAACATAATAGTGTGAGGGTTCAGTCCATAGTGCATCTAACATAATAGTGTGAGAGTCCAGTCCATAGTGGATCGAACATAATAGTGAGAGTCCAGTCAATAGTGGATCTAACATAATAGTGTGAGATTCCAGTCCATAGTGGATCTAATATAATAGTGAGAGTCCAGTCCATAGTGGATCTAACATAGTAGTGTGAGTGTCCAGTCCATAGTGGATCTAACATAATAGTGAGAGACCAGTCCACAGTGGATCTAACATAATAGTGTGAGTCCAGTCCATAGTGGATCTAACATAATAGTGAGAGTCCAGTCCATAGTGGATCTAACATAATAGTGTGAGAGTCCAGTCCATAGTGGATCTAACATAATAGTGTGAGAGTCCAGTCCATAGTGGATCTAACATAATAGTGAGAGTCCAGTCCATAGTGGATCCAACATAATAGTGAGAGTCCAGTCCATAGTGGATCTAACATAATAGTGTGAGAGTCCAGTCCATAGTGGATCTAACATAATAACCTTGCTTTGATTTTTGGCTGAGACTAGGGATCTTAGGCTCGAAAATGTTGGTGACCACTGATTCACAGCACACCTAGTATCAGGTTGATATCGATATCACCCAGGTTGGTAATTGTGCGCGCGGTGGACGATCCAAGTTTGCATTCTGTGTGTGGCATCAGCTGTGATTAAAATATAAGAGAGGCTCCAATGAAGAAACCACCCTTTTCTCTGCCAAGCCCGGGTCAGGTCAACTGATCTGGGGGGCTACTTGGGCAAATCCTAAACACAAACATGGCAGAAGAAAGGCCCGGGTAGGCTGGTGGTAAAAAGAACTGATAGAACCCATCCATGGGAAGATGAACAGCCAGGGAGATCATGAAGCGAAAGCTGATTAACCGGCTTTTAGATCTCTGGGAAACAACCGAAGGATTGCGCCTCGAGCTGCACAAATCCTGACCCTTAGCGCTGAATCCATCAACCTCGGGAGCCTGTGGGCAACAATGAGAAGTCTCTAAGCTTGGCCAAGCTGCTCCATTGACGGTTCATTAAGCAACAATGAGCACAGATTACCACCACGTCGCTGTGTTGGTGGCTTTCACTTTACACTAAGTAAGAGTGCTTGGCTTACGTCGCCGCAGCTTTGAAGCGGTTATTTCGGAGACGAGAAACATAGCAGTTGTCCTCCGCATAAACAGCTACCCAAGGTGCCATTATCCGTTTTTTTTTATCATCCGGTGACGTGTTTAGACCACATGGAAGCTTGAGCCCCCGGCGTTCCCAAACAGAGCACGGGCTTCTCATGAGAAAGCTGCCGGACTGATCGGTAAACGAGTGTTGCTTCTCCGTCCCTGAAGTCCCTGGTCAGTAGTTATCCAGTGAATGTTGCACTATGGCTGTAAGAGTCACACTGGGTCCTGGAATCATTCATCCTCCACCAGAAGTTTACAGTACTCACTGAGACACCATGGCCAGGTACAGTGGAATTCTCCATTTACCGACCCCTCGTTATAGGAACATTTTTAGTTTAGTCAATCAATCAATCAAAGTTTATTTATATAGCCCTAAATCACGAGTGTCTCAAAGGGCTGCACAACACGACATCAGATCCCACAAAATATGCTTTGTTGTACAAACTTTATCTTTGTGTACAAAACATACTTGCCAACCCTCCCGGATTTTCCGGGAGACTCCCGAAATTCAGCGCCTCTCCCGAAAACCTCCCGGGACACATTTTCTCCCGAAAATCTCCCGAAATTCAGGCGGACCTGGAGGCCACGCCCCCTCCAGCTCCATGCGGACCTGGAGGGTCCGCATGGAGCAATGTTGTTGTAATATATTGAGTTGGAGGCAATAAACAGGTGAGGGGATGAAGTACGTCTCTTTACTGTAGACTTCAGAACAGACACTTGACGTCAGGTGCGCAACACCACGTAAATCGTTGGCCAACCAAAAAGTAACCCCAGTATGCTATAGCTAACATTCACCAGGAGATGGCAACAGACAAACATAGATCACTCTATTACATTCCAGTCTCTCCATGTTTTCTCGCCATGGTAACATGTGATCCTCATGCACTGTGCGCTGTCTCTGTCCCTCTTGATATATATATATATATATATATATATATATATATATATATATATATATAAATATATATATATATATATATATATAAGAAAATACTTCACTTTCAGTGAATTCTAGCTATGTATATATATATATATATATATATATATATATATATATATATATATATATATATATATATATATTTTACTATATATATATATATATATATATATATATATATATATATATATATACAGTATATATATATATATACAGTATATATATACTGTATATATATATATATATATATATATATATATATATATATATATATATATACACATATATACTGTATATATATATATATATATATATATATATATATATATATATATATATATATATGAATTACTTGACTTGGTGAATTCTAGCTGTAAATATACTCCTCCCCTCTTAGCCACGCCCCCAACCACGCCCCTGCCCCACCCCGACCACGCCCCCCCACCCCCCACCTCCCGAAATCGGAGGTCTCAAGGTTGGCAAGTATGGTACAAAAGTTGCCTGCCAGGGTTGTCCCGATACCAATATTTTGGTACTGGTACCGATACTTTTCGATACTTTCCTAAATAAAGTGGACCACAAAAAAAATGCCATTATTGGCTTTATTTTAACAAAAAACTTGTCTTTTAGTAGTAAGTAAACAAACAAAGGCTCCTAATTAGTCTGCTGACGTATGCAGTAACATATTGTGCGCGCCTTTTGTTTACTTCCTTGTTTTGTATTTATAATGTTTAAATAAAAATGTACCTTCATTTCCGTTGCATCCCGGAAAAGCAAACACCCAGGACCTAGTCATGACAGTATGTCGTCAGCACGACAAACTGAAAACAATGAACTTAAATACTATAGACATGATTAACGAAAACAGGTGCGTGACTCAAAATGTGAAACAGGTGCGTGACGTGACAGGTGAAAACTAATGGTTGCTATGGTGACAAAACAAAAGTGCACAAAAAGTCCAAAAACAAAACCGAACATGACCAAAACAAAAACATGATCACACAGACATGACAGACTGTCATGACTTGGTCCTGGGTGTTTGCTTTTCCGGGATGCAACGGAAAGTTGGCTCGGGCGAGACGGGAATGAAGGTACATTTTTATTTAAACACTATAAATACAAAACAAGGAAGTAAACAAAAGGCGCGCACAATGGCGGAGAACAAACTATGAAACCAAACACTTGCACAAAGGCAAAAACTATGAACAACAAAAAACACTAACTGTGGCAATAATAAACAAAACTTACTTGGCATGGACAAAAAGGAGCAGCGTGAACGATGGACATGAAAAAAGAGTCAGAAATGTGCAGAGCATAAATGTGGGGATGTCGTCAGAACGACAAACTGAAAACAATGAACTTAAATACTATAGACATGATTAACGAAAACAGGTGCGTGACTCAAAATGGGAAACAGGGGCGTGACGTGACAGGTGAAAACTAATGGTTGCTATGGTGACAAAACAAAAGTGCACAAAAAGTCCAAAAACAAAACCGAACATGACCAAAACAAAAACATGATCACACAGACATGACAGCAACATTGTTTGTCAACACTGTCTGCTCTCATTTTCTCGCACATTTGACCCTCTGATGTTCTGTGTACCTACACTCTGTCCTCCTCCTGTCTAGGACTGCTGTGTGTGTGTGTGTGTGTGTGTGTGTGTGTGTGTGTGTGTGTGTGTGTGTGGTACACATCAATTTCCACACTTCTATTAGCCCCGGGTCCAGTGGACCCGGACATCTTATATGTAATATAAATGTGTAGGGGGGGTGTATGGTGTGTGGTCATTAAATATGTATTCTGATATTTGTTCTTCACAGAAAATGAGCCAAAGTCAGTGAGTCTCAGTGTGAAAATTTAATTAATTGTATCATTTTTCTTTTAATAAAAAATGAAAACGGGTCCCACAGACCCGAACACCACACAATACACATTGAAAAAGTAAATGCAAATTATCTTAAGAACAATTTGTTAGATAAAAAAGCAGTTAAAAAGTTAAAAACAGTTAGGAAAGTAGTTGGGAAAGGGCATGTTCACCACTGTGTTACGTCACCTTTTCTTTTAACAAAACTCAATAAACGATTAGGAACTGAGAAAACTAATTGTTGAAGCTTTGAAAGTGAAATTCTTTCCCATTCTTGTTTTACGTAGAGCTTCAGTCGTTCAACATTCCGGGGTCTCCGCTGTCGTATTTTACGCTTCATAATGCGCCACACATTTTCGATGGGAGACAGGTCTGGACTGCAGGCGGGCCAGGAAATTTTGAGTTTGAGTTTGAGTTTGAGTTTATTTCGAACATGCAATCATACAACATGATACATCACAATCTCCAGTTTCTCTTTTCAACATGTTCGAAAAGGAGTAGGAAGAAGCAGAGCTTATTTAATCCTACCCCTTTTCTTTTACATATCAGTTGCTAAAACTTTTGTTCACTTCCTGTTCTCAATTTATTCACAATATACTCCATAAGTAATCACAATAAAAACAAGTAAATAAACAATAATTGGTGAAGTAAGTTACATTTCATATGTTGAGAAAAGTAAGATTATTTTGTGAGTGAAAGAATGAAAGAATGGATGAGTTAAATACATTCAGAATGTTTATCATGGTTCTTCTTCTTTGTACTTTGTAAACACTTTAAGTTTGAAGAGTTTCTTGAAGTGGATCATATTAGTACATTATTTGATTGTACCTGCACTCTTTTTTTTACGAAGCCGCGCTGTTGTAACACGTGCTGAATGTGGCTTGGCATTGTCTTGCTGAAATAAGCAGGGGCGTCCATGAAAAAGACGGCGCTTAGATGGCAGCATATGTTGTTCCAAAACCTGTATGTACCTTTCAGCATTAATGGTGCCTTCACAGATGTGTAAGTTACCCATGCCTTGGGCACTAATGCACCCCCATATCATCACAGATGCTGGCTTTTGAACTTTGCGTCGATAACAGTCTGGATGGTTCGCTTCCCCTTTGGTCCGGATGACACGATGTCGAATATTTCCAAAAACAATTTGAAATGTGGACTCGTCAGACCACAGAACACTTTTTCCACTTTGCATGAGTCCATCTTAGATGATCTCGGGCCCAGAGAAGCCGGCGGCGTTTCTGGGTGTTGTTGATAAATGGCTTTCGCTTTGCATAGTAGAGCTTTAACTTGCACTTAGAGATGTAGCGACGAACTGTATTTAGTGACAGGGGTTTTCTGAAGTGTTCCTGAGCCCATGTGGTGATATCCTTTAGAGATTGATGTCGGTTTTTGATACAGTGCCGTCTGAAGGATCGAAGTTCACGGTCATTCAATGAGTGATTTCTCCATTTCTATTCTCTGAACCTTTTGATGATATTATGGACCGTAGATGTTGAAATCCCTAAATTTCTTGCAATTGCGCTTTGAGAAAGGTTGTTCTTAAACTGTTTGACTATTTGCTCACGCAGTTGTGGACAAAGGGGTGTACCTAGCCCCATCCTTTCTTCTGAATGACTGAGCATTTTTTGGGAAGCTGTTTTTATACCCAATCATGGCACCCAGTTAGCCTGCACACCTGTGGGATGTTCCAAATAAGTGTTTGATGAGCATTCCTCAACTTTATCAGTATTTATTGCCACCTTTCCCAAATACTCTATCTCGGGGTCCGGGACCGAGGCCCCTTCCCCCGAGAGGGCCCCACCGGGAGCCGTAGCTGAGGCGATCCGCGAGAAGGGCCCGACGCACGTCCAGGGTCACCACCGCGCCCACCGCACCGACACCCCGCCTCGTCCGCCTTTGCCGCGGCCGGCGTCACGCGCAGCAGGTAAGCAGCTTACCTGCCCGCCACCCCCGTGGCCGGGGGCTCGTAACAGGGGTCACTCCGCGCGCAGTGCGCTCACGAAAGGGGTGGGGCTCACCCTGGTTGATATAGACATATAGGATGATATAGGCCATGGACGTCGGAACCCGCTAAGGAGTGTGTAACAACCCACCTGCCGATTCAACTAGCCCTGAAAATGGATGGCGCTGGAGCGTCGGGCCCATACCCGGCCGTCGCCGGCAGCGAGACGCGCTTGGAGGTGCGCTCAGCGCGGCTCCCATATGATTGCGCACTGGTGTGCGTCTGGGTCGTGACAGCGTGGCACGCGAATGTCTGTGCTGCATTGGATCAGTCTCCTTTCTTTAACAGGCAAAAGCTTTATAACCTCACTAATGCCTTGCATCGTCTATATTAGATATATAACAACGGGCGGGTGCGGGCGGATGGCGGGCGGGTGCGGTTCTGATCAAATGTTACATCGGGTGGATGGCGGATGGTTGACGACTTTCTGATGCGGTTGCGGATGAAATAATTGCCTATCCGCGCATCTCTAGCGGACGCTGTATCGATCCGTTGTGGTGAAGAAGGAGCTGAGCCGGAAGGCAAAGCTCTCAATTTACCGGTCGATCTACGTTCCCATCCTCACCTATGGTCATGAGCTTTGGTTTATGACCGAAAGGACAAGATCACGGGTACAAGCGGCCGAAATGAGTTCGGTTCTCTCCCTTAGAGATAGGGTGAGAAGCTCTGCCATCCGGGGGGAGCTCAAAGTAAAGCCGCTGCTCCTCCACATGGAGAGGAGCCAGATGAGGTGGTTCGGGCATCTGGTCAGGATGCCACCCGAACGCCTCCCTAGGGAGGTGTTTAGGGCACGTCCGACCGGTAGGAGGCCGCGGGGAAGACCCAGGACACGTTGGGAAGACTATGTCTCCCGGCTGGCCTGGGAACGCCTCGGGGTCCCACAGGAAGAGCTGGACGAAGTGGCTGGGGAGAGGGAAGTCTGGGCTTCCCTGCTTAGGCTGCTGCCCCCGCGACCCGACCTCGGATAAGCGGAAGAAGATGGATGGATGGATGGATGTATCCCGTTTATATTTACATCTAACACAATTTCCCAACTCATATGGAAACGGGGGTCTGTAGAATAAAACCTACAACTCAGCATTTGGTTGCACACCCACGCTCGCACGTTCCACTCGGCGACTTCTGCACCTCACAACAAGCGCGTAACGCCCTCGCCCGTCAACTTTTTCCCATGAGGCTTTGCGTTTAATCCCGAGCGCCCGACATCAGCCGGGTCGAACCCCGCCGACGAGAGTTTTTTAACCCCGCGCCTCAATAATTCAAATGTACGCGGGACAAGTGATTGTGTATCATTGAAGGCCATGTTGATCACGTATGTATAATTGAACACCGTGTGTGTGTGTGTGTGTGTGTGCATGTTTTATGAATGAACGCCAAGTGAGTGCAATTAATGCAGAATGAGCCCATTTTCTTTCCCCCGCTTTCTCTTTCCTTTTTAATCGCCCCCTCTTCTTCCTCCCCGGTGCTCTCTCTCTCCCGTCTTTCTCCGGGAGTCAACTTTATGAAGGGAGTACGAGTGAGTGAGCACTCTGGAGGCCGTCGATACCTTATCAACTCCTGCCGAACGCTGGCACCTTGACGTCCTTGACAGCAAATTATGACTTTTTCATGACGCAACCAGGTGCAATTACAGTAACATCTTTGCAGCGTATCCTGCTGCTCCTGCAACTGTCAAAAGGCGTTCCTGGCGGGATGGCGGTGGAGCCGAGACATCAGTCTCCCAATCCCTCCCCAGGTTTGTACGTATAGACGCACTGACAGTCAGGGGGGGAGGAAAAAAAAAAAAGTTAGGTGTGTGTGTTTTGGAAGGCAAAGGAACAAAAAAATACAGAACTCCATTCAAAAAGGCCCAAATTTTACCTCCTCAAATTATTTCTCAGGGAGTTTTTTTTGTTTTGTTTGTTTCTGTTGACTGACGTGCGAATGTGACACGGTTTTGTTGTGCTCGCTGCAAAGGAGCAGGTTTGTAGTGACATCACAGGCCCCGTGCGCGCCACACACACACACACACACACACACACACACACACACTCTGGACCCTGTAGGCTTGATTATAAAGTTAAAGCGCACTTTAGCACACAACACCACAAAGAAGAAGCGGCAGGTAAAGCTCAATTAAGACTTCAGAGTGTCACCTTTTTTTTTTTTTTTTTCTCGCCCCCCCGCCCCCCTCCTTAGTGCTGCAGCGGAAGAGAACACAAAGAAGCGCGCAAAGCCTGTGATGGCGCACCTGTGAGTGTGAGGAGGCTGGCGGCTAGGGGGGGGGGGGGGGAAACTTTGCCACCCTGTTGCCTCATGTCTGTGTTTGCAAGTGTGTGTGTGTGTGTTCTTGTATTTATACTCGTCTTGAGACACCAACAAGGAAAAGTAGCTTCCATAACCTGTGAACAAGTCAGGACCAAAATCATGCTCCCAATACGGAAAAACCATTGCATCTAATAGAAAGTGTTGCGTCTGACCAGCCTTCCCTCTCAGGGAATTAAAGTCACTGGTCAATCGCAAATTCTTTAGATGACATATATGCCGAGTAAAATGGACCACCAAGACAGAACAGGAATATTATCAAATTTTACTGAAGCTTTAGGAGACCTGTCCACACCAATGCTGTCATACCCTTCATCCATCCATCCATCTTCTTCCGCTTATCCGAGGTCGGGTCGCGGGGGCAGCAGCCTAAGCAGGGAAGCCCAGACTTCCCTCTCCCCAGCCACTTCGTCCAGCTCTTCCTGTGGGACCCCGAGGCGTTCCCAGGCCAGCCGGGAGACACAGTTTTCCCAACGTGTCCTGGGTCTTCCCCGCGGCCTCCTACCGGTCGGACGTGCCCTAAACACCTCCCTAGGGAGGCGTTCGGGTGGCATCCTGACCAGATGCCCGAACCACCTCATCTGGCTCCTCTCGATGTGGAGGAGCAGCAGCTTTACTTTGAGCTCCCCCCGGATGGCAGAGCTTCTCACCCTATCTCTAAGGGAGAGCCCCGCCACCCGGCGGAGGAAACTCATTTCGGCCGCTTGTACCCGTGATCTTGTCCTTTCGGTCATAACCCAAAGCTCATGACCATAGGTGAGGATGGGAACGTAGATCGACCGGTAAATTGAGAGCTTTGCCTTCCGGCTCAGCTCCTTCTTCACCACAACGGATCGATACAGCGTCCGCATTACTGAAGACGCCGCACCGATCCGCCTGTCGATCTCACGATCCACTCTTCCCTCACTCGTGAACAAGACTCCGAGGTACTTGAACTCCTCCACTTGGGGCAAGATCTCCTCCCCAACCCGGAGATGGCACTCCACCCTTTTCCGGGCGAGAACCATGGACTCGGACTTGGAGGTGCTGATTCTCATCCCAGTCGCTTCACACTGGGCTGCGAACCGATCCAGTGAGAGCTGAAGGTCCTGGCCAGATGAAGCCATCAGGACCACATCATCTGCAAAAACGCCTTGACTGCGCCCAGAAATTCTGTTCATAAAAGTTATGAACAGAATTGGTGACAAAGGGCAGCCTTGGCGGAGTCCAACCCTCACTGGAAACGTGTCCGACTTACTGCCGGCAATGCTGTCATACCCGCATCTCGAAATGGTCTCCTAAAGCGTTAGTAAAACTTGATAATATTCCTATTCTGTCTTGATGGTCCTTCTAACTCTGCATATATGTCATCTAAAGAATTTGGGATTGACCAGTGACTTTAATTCCCTGAGAGGGAAGGCTGGTCGGACGCATCAATTTGGGGGCTCGTCCGGGATTCTAATCTGTGCTCCCCACAATTCCCTAAATAAGTCAGCCCGTGCCCAAGGGCCTATTTTTGAGCCATCTAACAAGAGCCAAATACTAGAGTCCGTGAACAGTGTTATTGCAAAATGGTGACATTTATCACATAAAATTCGGACTTGTATCACAATTTTACCAATTTTTTTTTGTTCTTATGAAATAGTGAAATTTTTTGAGGAAAATTATGACTTTTGTCATAATTTTGCCAAGTAAGATTCCGATTATTATTATATTATTGCCAAAATGTTCAAGTTTTCTTATAAAATTATGACTTTTGTCGAGTAAAATTGCTACCCCGAACGGGACAAGCGGTAGGAAATGGATGGATGGATGTAAAATTACGACTCATTTTCATAAAATTTACAAAATTGGAAGCTTTTCTTGTAAAATTGCGACTGTTATTGAGTAAAATGCCAACTTTTGTCATAATATTGCACAAATGTTCTTTTTTTTTTTGTTAAATTTTGACTTACGTTGAGTAAAATTACGACTTTTATTATAATACTAGAGGTTGGCATTTTTAGGAGGTCTCAAGAAGGTGACACATACAAGAACGTGTGTGTGTGTGTGTGTTCTTGTATTTCTACCCATCTTGAGACACCAACAAGGAAAAGTACCTTTCATAACCGGTGAACAAGTTAGGACCGAAATCATGGTCCCAATATGGAAAAACCATATATTCCAGAACAGGAATATTATCAAGGTCTACTTAAGCTTTAGGAGACCAATCCACACCAATGCTGTCATACCGGCATCTCGAAATGGTCTCCTAAAGCTTTGGTAAAACTTGATAATATTCCTATTCTGTCTTGATGGTCCTTCTTTCTCTGCATATATGTCATCTAAAGAATTTGGGATTGACCAGTGACTTTAATTCCCTGAGAGGGAAGGCTGGTCGGACGCATCAATTTGGGGGCTCGTCCGGGATTCTAAACTGTGCTCCCCACAATACCAAAATAAGTCAGCCCGTGCCCAAGGGCCTATTTTTGAGCCATCTAACAAGAGCCAAACACTAGAGTCCGTGAACAGTGTTCCAAAGTCAGGATTTTTTGGTTGATTTAATGTGCATACAAAAGTAAACATTGACAGGTGCAAAGGCAGCAATATATGATAAAACAAGACGGCGGCTAAAGAAGGACTTCCCTCTGGTCAACATATGAAATAACAAGTGTGTGTAACAAATTTAAGTGCTCCCCCTCTGGCCAACATATGTAATAACAAGTGTGTGTAAGGAATTGAAATGCGCCCGCTTTGGCCAAAATGTATCCAAAAAAAAAAAAAAAAAGTATATAGGGACATACTGTAATATATTGAAGTAAATAATGCAGATTAAAAACCAATTACAAACAAAAATTTCAAAAACATTTTTTTTGACTAAAAGTCTTTTTATCACAATGTGTCGACTTTTTTCTTATAAAATTGGGAACAATTTCTCATATTCTTTCTGTTTCTGTGATATTGCAATATTTTCTCGTAAAATTATTACTTTTTTGTGTAAAATTATTACTTTTTAATGCAAAATGGTGACATTTGTCATATAAAATTCTGACTTTTATCACAATATTGCCTTTTTTTGTTGTTCTTGTAAAATAGTGACATTTTTGAGTAAAATGATGCCAAGTAAAATTCCTATTATTTGTCAAGACTGGGTCCGGGGTGTGTGCTTTTCCAGGATGCAACGGAAAGTTGGCACGGGCGAGACGGGAATTAAGGTACATGATTTATTTATTAACTATAAATACAAAAAAAAGGATCAAACAAAAAGCGCGCACAGTGGCGGAGAATAAACTATGAACAATTAAACAAAACTTGCAAACTATGGCTTGAATAAAGAAAACTTACTTGGCATGGACAAAAAAGGAGCAGCGTGAACATGGACATGAAAAAATGGACAGAGCATAAGTGTGGTGTGAGGTCGTCAGGACGAACAACAGAAAATGAATGAACTTAAATACTTATGGACATGATTAACAACAGGTGCGTGACTCAAAACAGGTGCGTGACATGACAGGTGAAACTAATGGGTAACTATGGTGACAAAACAAAACAAAAGTGCACAAAAAGTCCAAAAATAAATCCTGATCACACAGACATGACATTATTATTATAATATTTCCAAAATTTTTAAGTGTTCTTATAAAATTGTGACTTTTATTGAGTAAAATTCTAACTTTGATCATAATATTGCACAAATGCTCAGTTTTTCTGGTAAAAGTTTGACTTGCGTTGAGTAAAATGACGACTTTTATAATAATACTGCCAAAATTCAATGTTTTTCTTGTGAAATTAGGACACTTTTCTCGTAAAATTCCAACTAATTTTTCGAAACAACCTTTTTTATATTTGCATAGTATGTATATATTATTAATGTTGTAAATACACATCTTTATATATCTAGAAAGGGTGGTCCTAAAGAGGTAGGCATTCTTCGGAGGTCTCAAGAAGGTAAGAAATACAAGAATGTCTGTGTGTGTGTGTGTGTGTGTGTGTGTGTGTGTGTGTGTGTGTGTGTGTGTGTGTGTGTGTGCATGTGTGTGTGGCCCCTTTGGTGGAGGTGAGGGGGAGATGTGAGGGTGCCGGTGGCATTAGTGTGTGCTCGTCTTCTTGTAAGTGTGCGTCACTGAGAAGAAGGGCAGATAAGAAATAAAATGAGGCTGTGCAAGCACCACAGAGGCAACTGAGAGTTTTCACCTCGCACTGATCCTCATCCTTTTTCCTTCCCCCCTTGGTCAATATTCTATAAAACACTCCAGTATAAAACTAAACATCTACTACACACTAGGGTCGTCCCGATACCAAAATGCATTTCGATACTTTTCGATACTTTTCTAAATAAAGGGAACCACAAAAAATGGCATTTTTGTCATTATTTTAACGAAAAATCTTTGGG
>NC_084567.2:39462500-39467500 GCF_033978685.3 Nerophis lumbriciformis
ACTCTAACTATAACCCTAACCCTAACCCCAACCCCAACCCCAACCCTAACCCTAACCCTAACCCTAACCCTAACCAAAACCCTAACCACTAACCCTAACTCTAACCCTAACCCTAACCATCTAACCCCAACCCTAAATCTAGCCCTAACCCTAACCCTAACCCTAACCCTAACACCAACCCTAACCCTAACCCTAACCCTAACCCTAACCCTAACCCTAACCCCAACCCCAACACTAACTCTAACCCCAACCCTAACCCTAACCCCAACACTAACTCTAACCCCAAACCCAACCCTAACCCTAACCCCAACCCCAACCCCAACCCTAACCCTAACCCTAACCCTAAACCTAACCCTAACCCCAACCCTAACCCTAACCCTAACCCTAACCCTAACACTAACTCTAACTCTAACCCCAACCCTAACCCTAACTATAACCCTAACCCTAACCCCAACCCCAACCCCAACCCTAACCCTAACCCTAACCCAAACCCTAACCCCTAACCCTAACCCTAACCATCTAACCCCAACCCTAACCCTAACCCTAACCCTAACCCTAACCATAACCCCAACCCCAACACTAACTCTAACCCCAACCCCAACCCTAACCCTAACCCTAACACTAACTCTAACCCCAACCCCAACCCTAACTCTAACTCTAACTATAACCCTAACCCTAACCCCAACCCCAACCCCAACCCTAACCCTAACCCTAACCCTAACCCTAACCCTAACCCTAACCCTAACCAAAACCCTAACCACTAACCCTAACTCTAACCCTAACCCTAACCATCTAACCCCAACCCTAAATCTAGCCCTAACCCTAACCCCAACCCCAACCCCAACCCTAACCCTAACCCTAACCCAAACCCTAACCCCTAACCCTAACCCAAACCCTAACCCCTAACCCTAACCCTAACCATCTAACCCCAACCCTAACCCTAACCCTAACCCTAACCCTAACCCTAACCATAACCCCAACCCCAACACTAACTCTAACCCCAACCCCAACCCTAACCCTAACCCTAACACTAACTCTAACCCCAACCCCAACCCTTAACTCTAACTCTAACCCCAAACCCAACCCTAACCCTAACCCTAACCCCAACCCCAACCCCAACCCTAACCCTAACCCTAACCCTAAACCTAACCCTAACCCCAACCCTAACCCTAACCCTAACCCTAACCCTAACACTAACTCTAACTCTAACCCCAACCCTAACCCTAACTATAACCCTAACCCTAACCCCAACCCCAACCCCAACCCTAACCCTAACCCTAACCCAAACCCTAACCCCTAACCCTAACCCTAACCATCTAACCCCAACCCTAACCCTAACCCTAACCCTAACCCTAACCCTAACCATAACCCCAACCCCAACACTAACTCTAACCCCAACCCCAACCCTAACCCTAACCCTAACACTAACTCTAACCCCAACCCCAACCCTAACTCTAACTCTAACTATAACCCTAACCCTAACCCCAACCCCAACCCCAACCCTAACCCTAACCCTAACCCTAACCCTAACCCTAACCAAAACCCTAACCACTAACCCTAACTCTAACCCTAACCCTAACCATCTAACCCCAACCCTAAATCTAGCCCTAACCCTAACCCTAACCCTAACACCAACCCTAACCCTAACCCTAACCTTAACCCTAACCCTAACCCTAACCCCAACACTAACTCTAACCCCAACCCCAACCCCAACCCTAACCCTAACCCTAACCCTAACCCTAACCCTAACCATCTAACCCCAACCCTAACCCTAACCCTAACCCTAACCCTAACCCTAACCCTAACCATAACCCCAACCCCAACACTAACTCTAACCCCAACCCCAACCCTATTCTATAAAACACTCCAGTATAAAACTAAACATCTACTACACACTAGGGTCGTCCCGATACCAAAATGCATTTCGATACTTTTCGATACTTTTCTAAATAAAGGGAACCACAAAAAAATGGCATTTTTGTCATTATTTTAACAAAAAATCTTTGGGTACATGAAACATATGTTTATTATTGCAATGTAGTCCTTAAATAAAATAGTGAACATACTAGACAACTTGTCTTTTAGTAGTAAGTAAACAAACAAAGACTCCTAATTAGTCTATGCAGTAACATATTGTGTCATTTATACACCTATTATTTTGTACATATTTTGTAAAAAATACAGCTCATTTTATTACCTATTCTGTGTTATATGTGTTTTAAGTTGCACGATTGCGCCAAGAAAAATTCCTAGTTTGTGAACCCGTTCTCAAACAATGGCAATAAAAACTATTCTGATTCTGATTCTGATTCTACAAAGTACAAATCAATAATAATCTTTTTCCACCTAAAAAAGAAAGGCTGAACACAGATTGGGAGGTCTGGCTCTGGTACGCAGTGCCAAGAAGACATCAAACTTGACTAAATAGACAAATTAAAAGTCGTAACAAAATGTCTGTATTTGAACCGGCGGTAGGATCATTACCTTTTTCCAAGAGGAGAGTTACGCCTTCGGGGTGAGGCGGTGTGTCCGAGTTGGTGGGGGGGTTAGTCCCATTGGGGCCAATGGCAGGATTTCAGCCGGCCAGGGGGGCACGATGACACAGCGAGATCGTGTCTGGCAGAAGCGAGTCCCAACGAAAGGTCTGGACTACAGGCTCTCTTTTACTATGAAGCCACACCGTTGTAACACGTGGCTTGGCATTGTCTTGCTTAAATAAGCAGGGGCGTCCATGATAACGTCGCTTGGATGGCAACATATGTTGCTCCAAAACCTGTATGTACCTTTCAGCATTAATGGTGCCTTCACAGATGTGTAAGTTACCCATGTCTTGGGCACTAATACACCCCCATACCATCGCAGATGCTGGCTTTTGAACTTTGCGCCTATAACAATCCGGATGGTTCTTTTCCTCTTTGGTCCGGAGGACACGACGTCCACAGTTTCCAAAACCAATTTGAAATGTGGACTCGTCAGACCACAGAGCACTTTTCCACTTTGCATCAGTCTATCTTAGATGAGCTCGGGCCCAGCGAAGCCGGTGGCGCTTCTGGGTGTTGTTGATAAATGGCTTTCGCTTTTCATAGCGGAGTTTTAACTTGCACTTACCGATGTAGCGACCAACTGTAGTTACTGACAGTGGATTTCTGAAGTGTTCCTGAGCCCATGCGGTGATATCCTTTACACACTGACGTCGCTTTCTCGATGCAGTACCGCCAGAGGGATCGATGGTTTTGGGGTTTGCATTTCTTACGGTGGGAAAATTGCTTTGGTTTTTGTCAGACGTGATTCATCATCATTTATGTACTGATTAGGAGCAACATTTACCGGGTTGTGCCTCGACATGAGTGCACGAGATGTTTGCATAACGGACTAAAACCATCCATCCATCTTCTTCCGCTTATCCGAGGTCGGGTCGCGGGGGCAGCAGCCTAAGCAGGGAAGCCCAGACTTCTCTCTCCCCAGCCACTTCGTCCAGCCCGAGGCGTTCCCAGGCCAGCCGGGAGACATAGTCTTCCCAACGTGTCCTGGGTCTTCCCCGTGGCCTCCTACCGGTCGGACGTGCCCTAAACACCTCCCTAGGGAGGTGTTCGGGTGGCATCCTGAGTAGATCCCCGAACCACCTCATCTGGCTCCTCTCCATGCGGAGGAGCAGCGGCTTTTACTTTGAGTTCCTCCCCGGATGACAGAGCTTCTCACCCTATCTCTAAGGGAGAGCCCCGCCACCCGGCGGAGGAAACTCATTTGGGCCGCTTGTACCCGTGATCTTGTCCTTTCGGTCATAACCCAAAGTTCATGACCATAGGTGAGGATGGGAACGTAGATCGACCGGTAAATTGAGAGCTTTGCATTCCGGCTCAGCTCCTTCTTCACCACAACGGATCGATACAGCGTCCGCATTACTGAAGACGCCGCACCGATCCGCCTGTCGATCTCACGATCCACTCTTCCCTCACTCGTGAACAAGACTCCGAGGTACTCAAACTCCTCCACTTGGGGCAGGGTCTCCTCCCCAACCCGGAGATGGCACTCCACCCTTTTCCGGGTGAGAACCATGGACTCGGACTTGGAGGTGCTGATTCTCATCCCAGTCGCTTCACACTCCGCTGCGAACCGATCCAGTGAGAGCTGAAGATCCTGGCCAGATGAAGCCATCAGGACCACGTCATCTGCAAAAAGCAGAGACCTAATCCTGCAGCCACCAAACCGGATCCCCTCAACGCCTTGACTGCGCCTAGAAATTATGTCCATAAAAGTTAAGAACAGAATCGGTGACAAAGGACTAAAACAAACTAAGAATTGTGTGTTATTGGCAGAGCTACAAAAAAAAAAAGGGGATAATAACACCTCAGTGGATGGAAGGATGGGCAGCGCCTGAGAGCTGCGGCCCGCCACCATGGCCCCGCACTCCCTTCCCTCTGTTGTTAGATATCTCGAGATGTACATTGTAATATGTACATGTGTTTTGCTATGGAGGTTTTTTTTCCCACTCCAGACTGGGCCCCCTTAGGAGCCCAGTTTAGATTGTATTTTTTTTACTCATCCTTCCCCAGCGTTGACCTTTTTTTCCCCATCTTTTACGGGGCGCCTTGTGGCGACCCATTAGCGTTCCTGTTCTGTAACCCTGTACACTGTTTGTTTGTCTAATCTTGAACGGGTTTGTGCTGAAAACAAAGACCTTCCCTATCCCTATCCTATCCTAAGGTTCCCATCCATCCATCCATTTTCTACCGCTTATTCCCTTTGGGGTGGCGGGGGGGAGCTGGAGCCTATCTCAGCTACAATCGGGCGGAAGGCGGGGTACACCCTAGACAAGTCGCCACCTCAGCGCAGGGCCAGCACAGATAAACAGACAACATTCACACTCACATTCACACACTAGGGCCAATTTAGTGTTGCCAATCAACCTATCCCCAGGTGCATGTCTTTGGAGGTGGGAGGAAGCCGGAGTACCTGGAGGGAACACGGGGAGAACATGCAAACTCCACATAGAAAGATCC
>NC_084567.2:39475000-39520000 GCF_033978685.3 Nerophis lumbriciformis
CTCCCCTCACCTCCCAGGGGGTGATCAAGGGTGATGGGTCAAATGCAGAAATAATCTCGCCACACCTAGTGTGTGTGTGACAATCATTGGTACTTTAACTTTAACTTTAAATAAATACATTTATATATATAAAAAAATGGGTATTTCTGTCTGTCGTTCCGTCGTACATTTTTTTTTCCTTTTACGGAAGGTTTTTTGTAGAGAATAAATGATGAAAAAAAAACACTTAATTGAACGATTTAAAAGAGGAGAAAACAAGAAAAAATTTAAAATAAAACTTTGAAACATAGTTTATCTTCAATTTCGACTCTTTATAATTCAAAATTCAACCGACAAAAAGAAGAGAAAAACTTGCTTATTTGAATCTTTTTGAAAAAATAAAAAAAAAGGATTTATGGAACATCATTAGTCATTTTTCCTGATTAAGATACATTTTAGAATTTTGATGACATGTTTTAAATGGGTTAAAATCCAATCTGCACTTTGTTAGAATATTCAACAAATTGGACCAAGCTATATTTCTAACAAAGACAAAATCAGTATTTCTTCTAGATTTTCCAGAACAAGAAATTCAAAATACTTTGAAATAAGATTTAAATTTGATTCTACAGATTTTCTAGATTTGCCAGAATAATTTTTTTTGAATTTTAATCATAGTAAGTTTGAAGAAATATTTCACAAATATTCTTCGTCGAAAAAAAACAGAAGCTAAAATATTTATTATTCTTTACAATAAAAAATAAATAAATTTACTTGAACATTGATTTAAATTGTCAGGAAAGAAGAGGAAGAAATTTAAAAGGTAAAAAGGTATATTTGTTTAAAAATCCTAAAATCATTTTTAAGGTTGTATTTTTTCTCTAAAATTGTATTTCTAAAAGTAATAAGAAGCAAAGTAAAAAAATAAATGAATTTATTTAAACAAGTGAAGACCCATCCATCCATCCATTTCCTACCGCTTATTCCAAGTGAAGACCAAGTCTTTAAAATATTTTCTTGGATTTTCAAATTCTATTTGAGTTTTGTCTCTTTTAGAATTAAAAATGTCGAGCAAAGCGAGACCAGCTTGCTAGTAAATAAATACAATTTAAAAAATAGAGGCAGCTCACTGGTAAGTGCTGCTCTTTGAGCTATTTTTAGAACAGGCCAGCGGGCGACTGATCTGGTCCTTACGGGCTACCTGGTGACCGCGGGCACCGCGTTGGTGACCCCTGCCCTAGTATATACAATAATATAAACCAAGATGCATCGGTATTGCCGGACCCATCACTATTTGGTACTATACCACCTCTAAAAAGTACCGGTCCCCCACCCCCCTTTTAATAACGGACATGACATTGCTGATTTTACGAGCAGAGGAGCATGTTCGGCAGTGCACAGTCACAGAGTACTTACAAGCAGACACAGTGTGTAGACAGAAAAGGGAGAATGGACGCATTTTGGCCTAAAAACTAACGATGCTGTTGAAGTTATAACACTGAAACGCCCTCAGGAAGAGGTGCTTTAAAACATGTTGTGGAGGGGGGCGTGGCCTGCGGACCTGCAGCGAAGCAGGGTGTGCCAGGACCGGCACATGGCTAGCTAGCTCGCGGCTAACACTCATCCGCAGTCTGCAGTGTTTTAGCTACTTCTAAATCACTAATCCTCACCTCCATGGCGACAAATGAAGTTTCTTACAAGTATCATTATCACTGCAGGACGAGGAATAGCTAAACATGCTTCACTACACACCGTAGGAGGATACAATAGCTCACCGGTATCACAATGTAAACAAATGCCATGGGTGGATCTACACCTGACATCCACTGTAATGATACCAAGTATCTAGTCGATACTACTATGATTACATCAATATTTTTTGTAGTTTTTTTTAATATTCATATTATATTTTATAAACTCAGGAAATACGTCCCTGGACACATGAGGACTTTGAATATGACCAATGTATGATCCTGTAACTACTTGGTATTGTCACGACTTGGTCCTGGGTGTTTGCTTTTCCGGAATGCAACGGAAAGTTGGCTCGGGCGAGACGGGAATGTAAATACATGATTTATTTAATATATCAAAATAAAGTACAAACGAAAAGCGCGCACAGTTGCGGAGAACAAACTATAAAACCAAAAGACTATAGCAAAAAAAAGTACAAACGAAAAGCGCGCACAGTGGCGGAGAAACGACTTGGCTATGAAAACAAATATTTGCACAAAGGCAGAAACTATGAACAACAAAAAACACTAACTGTGGCTTAATAAACAAAAACTTACCGGCATGAAAAAAGAGCAGCAAGGGTCATAAGGGTGTGGAGAGTGTGCAGAAGCATAAATGCGGGGATGTCACCAGAAAGACAAACTGAAAACAATGAACTTAAATACTACAGACACGATTAAGGAAAACAGGTGCGTGACTCAAAACGTGAAACAGGTGCGTGACAGGTGCGTGACAAACAAGAGTGCACAATGAGTCCAAACGTGGAACAGGTGAAACTAATGGGTAATCATGGAAACAAGACAAGGGAGTGAAAAGCCAGAAACTAAAGAGTCCAATAACTAAACAAAACATGACTAAAACAAAACATGATTACACAGACATGACAGGTATCAGATCGATACCAAAATGCGTGGTATCATCCAAAACTAATGTAAAGTATCAAAGAAGAGAAGAATAAGTGATTATTGCATTTTAACAAAAGTGTAGATAGAACATGTTAAAAGAGAAAATAAGCAGATATTAACAGTAAATGAACAACTAGATTAATAATTATTTTTTACAGCTTGTCCTTTATAATGTGTACAAAATAATAGGTGTATAAATGACACAATATGTTACTGCATAGACTAATTAGGAGTCTTTGTTT
This sequence comes from Nerophis lumbriciformis, assembly GCF_033978685.3. Taxonomy (NCBI): domain Eukaryota; kingdom Metazoa; phylum Chordata; class Actinopteri; order Syngnathiformes; family Syngnathidae; genus Nerophis; species Nerophis lumbriciformis. The sequence continues at coordinate 39,477,858 of NC_084567.2, forward strand.
GTTTACTTACTACTAAAAGACAAGTTGTCTAGTTTGTTCACTATTTTATTTAAGGACTAAATTGCAATTAAAGCTGCAAGCAGCGATGGACGGGACCGACTTTGACGGCACATAAAATCAAAACCGGAGCCGGAATCAAATCTCTTTCGATAACTTTTAATCAGAAGGGTTCAATCTCTCTCCTGTGCTAGTTTGAAGCCGACACGACAAACGCGCTCAGAGGAGATAATGTTTGAAAATAGGTGACCTGTTTTTACAAAACTTTTGTTTTGAAGGGGGAATTGCAAACTTCCTGTTGATTTTTGCTGGGGGTTGTCAATATATGAAATGTAGGTCTAAGTGAGACCTACATAGAGGTTTTTGGTTTTTAGGTTCATGTCTCTACGACATTCCGACTGGAAGTTACAGGCAGTTTCGTCTGAGTTTTCTTCCTAGGAGCAGTTGTGTCTGTTTTCTTCCTAGGAGGCGCTAGAGCGCAATTTGGAGTTTTGGGGTTGGGCTTTTTTATTAGATCGCAATTTTTGCCAGTCCTGATGTGTGTGTCCAGTTTGGTGAGTTTTGAAGCATGTTAAGGGGGTCAAATTACAGCTCAAAGAGGCAAAAGTGACTGTTTTTAGTAAACTTTTGTTTTGAAGGGGGAATTGCCAACTTCCTGTTGATTTTTGCTGAATGATGTCAATGTATGAAATCTAGGTCTAAGTCAGACCTACATAGAGGTTTTTGTTTCATGTCTCTACGACATTTCAAGCAAGTTTTCAAGCAGTTTTGCAGGTTTCAAGCAGTTTTGTCTGTGTTTTTTCCTAGGGGGCGCTAGAGCGCAATTTTGAGTTTTGGGGTTTGGTTTTTTGATTAGATGGTAATGTTTGACAGTCCTGGTGTGTGTGTCAAATATGGTGAGTTTTGAAGCATGTTAAGGGGGTCAAATTACAGCTCAAAGAGGCAAAAGTGACTGTTTTTAGTAAACTTTTGTTTTGAAGGGGGAATTGCCAACTTCCTGTTGATTTTTGCTGAATGATGTCAATGTATGAAATCTAGGTCTAAGTCAGACCTACATAGAGGTTTTTGTTTCATGTCTCTACGACATTTCAAGCAAGTTTTCAAGCAGTTTTGCAGGTTTCAAGCAGTTTTGTCTGTGTTTTTTCCTAGGGGGCGCTAGAGCGCAATTTTGAGTTTTGGGGTTTGGTTTTTTGATTAGATGGCAATTTTTTACAGTCCTGGTGTGTGTGTCAAATATGGTGAGTTTTGAAGCATGATAAGGGGGTCAAATTACAGCTCAAAGAGGCAAAAGTGACTGTTTTTAGTAAACTTTAGTTTTGAAGGGGGAATTGCCAACTTCCTGTTGATTTTTGCTGAATGATGTCAATGTATGAAATCTAGGTCTAAGTCAGACCTACATAGAGGTTTTTGTTTCATGTCTCTACGACATTTCAAGCAAGTTTTCAAGCAGTTTTGCAGTTTTCAAGCAGTTTTGTCTGTGGTTTTTCCTAGGGGGCGCTAGAGCGCAATTTTGAGTTTTGGGGTTTGGTTTTTTGATTAGATGGTAATTTTTGACAGTCCTGGTGTGTGTGTCAAATATGGTGAGTTTTGAAGCATGTTAAGGGGGTCGAATTACAGCTCAAAGAGGCAAAAGTGACTGTTTTTAGTAAACTTTAGTTTTGAAGGGGGAATTGCCAACTTCCTGTTGATTTTTGCTGAATGATGTCAATGTATGAAATCTAGGTCTAAGTCAGACCTACATAGAGGTTTTTGTTTCATGTCTCCAAGACATTTCAAGCAAGTTTTCAAGCAGTTTTGCAGTTTTCAAGCAGTTTTGTCTGTGTTTTTTCCTAGGGGGCGCTAGAGCGCAATTTTGAGTTTTGGGGTTTGGTTTTTTGATTAGATGGTAATTTTTGACAGTCCTGGTGTGTGTGTCAAATATGGTGAGTTTTGAAGCATGTTAAGAGGGTCAACTTACAGCTCAAAGAGGCAAAAGTGACTGTTTTTAGTAAACTTTAGTTTTGAAGGGGGTATTGCCAACTTCCTGTTGATTTTTGCTGAATGATGTCAATGTATGAAATCTAGGTCTAAGTCAGACCTACATAGAGGTTTTTGTTTCATGTCTCTACGACATTTCAAGCAAGTTTTCAAGCAGTTTTGCAGTTTTCAAGCAGTTTTGTCTGTGTTTTTTCCTAGGGGGCGCTAGAGCGCAATTTTTAGTTTTGGGGTTTGGTTTTTTGATTAGATGGCAATTTTTGACAGTCCTGGTGTGTGTGTCAAATATGGTGAGTTTTGAAGCATGTTAAGGGGGTCAAATTACAGCTCAAAGAGGCAAAAGTGACTGTTTTTAGTAAACTTTAGTTTTGAAGGGGGTATTGCCAACTTCCTGTTGATTTTTGCTGAATGATGTCAATGTATGAAATCTAGGTCTAAGTCAGACCTACATAGAGGTTTTTGTTTCATGTCTCTACGACATTTCAAGCAAGTTTTCAAGCAGTTTTGCAGTTTTCAAGCAGTTTTGTCTGTGTTTTTTCCTAGGGGGCGCTAGAGCGCAATTTTGAGTTTTGGGGTTTGGTTTTTTGATTAGATGGCAATTTTTGACAGTCCTGGTGTGTGTGTCAAATATGGTGAGTTTTGAAGCATGTTAAGGGGGTCAAATTACAGCTCAAAGAGGCAAAAGTGACTGTTTTTAGTAAACTTTTGTTTTGAAGGGGGAATTGCCAACTTCCTGTTGATTTTTGCTGAATGATGTCAATGTATGAAATCTAGGTCTAAGTCAGACCTACATAGAGGTTTTTGTTTCATGTCTCTACGACATTTCAAGCAAGTTTTCAAGCAGTTTTGCAGGTTTCAAGCAGTTTTGTCTGTGTTTTTTCCTAGGGGGTGCTAGAGCGCAATTTTGAGTTTTGGGGTTTGGTTTTTTGATTAGATGGTAATGTTTGACAGTCCTGGTGTGTGTGTCAAATATGGTGAGTTTTGAAGCATGTTAAGGGGGTCGAATTACAGCTCAAAGAGGCAAAAGTGACTGTTTTTAGTAAACTTTAGTTTTGAAGGGGGAATTGCCAACTTCCTGTTGATTTTTGCTGAATGATGTCAATGTATGAAATCTAGGTCTAAGTCAGACCTACATAGAGGTTTTTGTTTCATGTCTCTACGACATTTCAAGCAAGTTTTCAAGCAGTTTTGCAGTTTTCAAGCAGTTTTGTCTGTGTTTTTTCCTAGGGGGCGCTAGAGCGCAATTTTGAGTTTTGGGGTTTGGTTTTTTGATTAGATGGCAATTTTTGACAGTCCTGGTGTGTGTGTCAAATATGGTGAGTTTTGAAGCATGTTAAGGGGGTCAAATTACAGCTCAAACAGGCAAAAGTGATTGTTTTTAGTAAACTTTTGTTTTGAAGGGGGAATTGCCAACTTCCTGTTGATTTTTGCTGAATGATGTCAATGTATGAAATCTAGGTCTAAGTCAGACCTACATAGAGGTTTTTGTTTCATGTCTCTACGACATTCCTACTGGAAGTTACAAGCAGTTTTGTCTGTGTTTTTTCCTAGGGGGCGCTAGAGCGCAATTTTGAGTTTTGGGGTTTGTTTTTTGATTAGATGGCAGTTTTTGACAGTCCTGGTGTGTGTGTCAAATATGGTGAGTTTTGAAGCATGTTAAGGGGGTCAAATTACAGCTCAAAGAGGCGGCGGAATAATAATAATAATTAAAGCTGCAAGCAGCATTGGTCGGGCCCGCGGATTTGGCAGGTGCTAGTCCTAAGTGTCCCAATACTTATGTCAAGTAGTAGTCAAGTGTCCCAATACTTTTGTCAAGTTTTAGTCCCAAGTGGCCCAATACTTTTGTCAAGTTGTAGTCCTAAGTGTCCCAATACTTTTGTCCAGTTGTAGTCCCAAGTGGCCCAATACTTATGTCAAGTTGTAATCCTAAGTGTCCCAATACTTTAGTCAATTTCTGGTCCTAAGTGTCCCAAAAGTTTTGTCCAGTTTTTGTCCTAAGTGTCCCAATACTTTTGTCCAGTGTAAATGTCCCAATACTTTTGTCAAGTGGTAGTCCCAAGTGTCCCAATACTTTTGTCCAGTTGTAGTCCCAAGTGTCCCAATACTTTTGTCAAGTTGTACTCCCAAGTGTCCCAAGACTTTTGTCCAGTGTAGGTGTCCCAATACTTTTGTTCAGAGGTAGTCCTAAGTGTCCCAATACTTTTGTCAAGTTTAGGCGTAAGTGTCCCAATACTTTTATCCAGTGTAAGTGTCCCAATACTTTTGTCCAGTGATAGTCCTAAGTGTCCCAATACTTTTGTTCAGTTTTCGTCGTAAGTGTCCCAATACTTTTGTCTACTTTTAGTCCGAATTGTCCCAATACTTTTGTTTTGTGTACCTACCTTGTCTGCATTGTGTGGGCACGCTGGTGCTTCCTGCTTTTAAGCAGCCTTCTTGAAAAAACAGCAGCATCAGCGCAGCGGCTCTTTGAAGGGTCATAAAATCAAAACCGGAGCCGGTATTAAAACTCTTTCGATAACTTTTAATCAGAAGGTTTCAATCTCTCTCCTGTGTTAGTTTGAAGCCGAAACGACAAACGCGCTCAGAGGAGATAATGTTTGAAGAAAGGTGACCGTTTTTTACAAAAATGTTGTGTTGAAGGGGGAATAGCAACCTTCCTGTAGATTTTTGCTGGAGGTTGTCAATTTATGAAATGTAGGTCTAAGTGAGACCTATGGAGAGGTTTTTGTTTCATGTCTCTCCGACCTTCCCAGTGGGAGTTACAGGCAGTTTTGTCATTTTTTTCTTCCGAGGATCAGTTTTTTCTCCGTTTTATTCAAAAATTGCTCTAGAGCGCAATTTTAAAATTTGGGGTTAGGTTTTTTTTATTAGATCGCAATTTTTGCCAGTCCTGATGTGTGCGTTCAGTTTGGTGAGTTTTGAAGGGTGTTAAGGGGGTCAAATTACAGCTCAAAGAGGCAAAAGTTACTGTTTTTAGTACTTTTTTGTCTTGAAGGGGGAATAGCAAACTTCCTGTAGATTTTTGCTGGGGGTTGTCAATTTATGAAATCTAGGTCTAAGTGAGACCTACGGATAGGTTTTTGTTTCATGTCTCTCCGACCTTCCCAGTGGGAGTTACAGGCAGTTTTGCCATTTTTTTCTTCCGAGGAGCAGTTTTTTCTCCGTTTTATTCAAAAATTGCTCTAGAGCGCAATTTTAAAATTTGGGGTTAGGTTTTTTGTATTAGATCGCAATTTTTGCCAGTCCTGATGTGTGCGTTCAGTTTGGTGAGTTTTGAAGCATGTTAAGGGGGTCAAATTACAGCTCAAAGAGGCAAAAGTGACTGTTTTTAGTACTTTTTTGTCTTGAAGGGGGAATTGCCAACTTTCTGTTGATTTTAGCCCGAGGATATACAATTATGAAAACTAGGTGTAAGTCAGACCTACATAGAGGTTTTTGTTTCATGTCTCTTTGATCTTTTTAGTGGAAGTTACAGGCAGTCTAGTTTTTTTGTCTTCCTAGGGGGCGCTAGAGCGCAATTTTGAGTTTTGGGGTTCGGTTTTTTTATTAAAAGGCAATTTTCGCAGGTCCTGATGTGTGGGTCAAATATGGTGAGTTTTGAAGCATGTTAAGTGGGTCAAATTAGTGCTCAAAGAGGCGGCGGAAGAAGAAAGAAAGAATAATAATAAAACCTTACAAATTCAATAGGTCCTTATGTCCCATTGCATAAGGACTCCCTGTGGGAGTCCTTATGCAATGGGCTATGCGGGCCCTAAAAAGAGGCGGCGGAAGAAGAAAGAAAGAATAATAATAAAACCTTACAAATTCAATAGGTCCTTATGTCCCATTGCATAAGGACTCCCTGTGGGAGTCCTTATGCAATGGGCCATGCGGGCCCTAATAAAACGCACGAAATACAATAGGGTCCTCTGTCCCAAAGGGACATTGCGGTCCCTAATAATAAACATATATTTAATGCACCCTAAGAGTTTTGGTTAAAATAAAGTCAATAACGCCATTTTTTATTTAGAAAAGTAGCGAAATACATTTTTGTACCGGTGCCAAAATATTGGTATTGGAACAACCTGAGTTGGAATGCGTGAAATATGCTAACTGTATGTGTCCTAATAGTTAGGGTTACAATGATTAGTGTGAAAAAGGCTAAAAGCTGACAGCGGCACAATATTTCTGACTATTTCAGCCGGCATGTAACAGACTGTGCAAGCTACACTACTGTATATATATATATATATATATACAGTGTATCAACATTTGCTGTAGTTCAAGAGCCAACTGTGTGCATGTGTACTCTCCCATTCCATGTCGTTTTTGGAATTTAGATCCGTCTCCGGTAAGACGTTTTTAATTTAAAAGTCCCGTATGCACTGCAAAAAGTCAGTGTTCAAAAACAAGGAAAATTAAAGCTGCAAGCAGCATTGGTCGGGCCCGCATATTTGGCAGGTGCTAGTCCTAAATGTCCCAATACTTTTGTCCAGTGATAGTCCTAAGTGTCCCAATACTTTTGTCTACTTTTAGTCTGAAGTGTCCCAAGACTTTTGTCTAGTGTACCTACCTTGTCTGCATTGTGTGGGCACGTTGGTGCTTCCTGCTTTTAAGCAGCCATCTTAAAAAAACAGCAGCGCAGCAGCATCAGCGCAGCGGCTCTTTGAAGGGTCATAAAATCAAAACCGGAGCAGGTACTAAAACGCTGTTCTGTTATTTTATACACAAGGGTTTAATCTCTCTCCTGTGTTAGTTTGAAGCCGAAACGACAAACGCGCTCAGAGGAGATAGTTTTTGAAGGAAGGTGACCGGTTTTTACAAAAAAATTGTTTTGAAGGGGGAATAGCAAACTTCCTGTTGATTTTTGCTGGGGGTTGTCAATTTATGAAATGTAGGTCTAAGTGAGACCTACATTGAGGTTTTTGCTTCATGTCTCTCCGACCTTCCCAGTGGGAGATACAGGCAGTTTTGTCATTTTTTTCTTCCGAGGAGCAGTTTTTTGTGCGTTTCATTAAAAAATTGCGCTAGAGCGCAATTCTGAGATTTGGGGTTAGGTATTTTTATTTGATCGCAATTTGTGCCAGTCCTGATGTGTGCGTTCAGTTTGGTGAGTTTTGAAGCATGTTAAGAGGGTGAAAATACAGCTCAAAGAGGCAAAATTGACTGTTTTTAGTACTTTTTTGTCTTAAAGGGGGAATTGCCAACTTCCTGTTGATTTCTGCCCAAGGATGTACAATTATGAAATCTAGGTCTAAGTCAGACCTACATAGAAAATGTTGTTTCATGTCTTTCCGACCTTCCTAGTGGGAGTTACAGGCAGTCTAGTTTTTTTTTTCCTAGGAGGCGCTAGAGCGCAATTTTGAGTTTTGGGGTTCTGTTTTTTTCATTAAAAGACAATTTTCGCAGGTTCTGATGTGTGGGTCAAATATGGTGAGTTTTGAAGCATGTTAAGTGGGTCAAATTAGTGCTCAAAGAGGCGGCCGGTATAATAATAATAAAACCTTACAAATTCAATAGGTCCTTATGTCCCATTGTATAAGGACTCCCTTTGGGAGTCCTTATACAATGGGCCATGCGGGCCCTAAAAACAACACAAAAATGAGAGGTATTTTATTTGAACTAAGCAAAATTATCTGCCAATAGAACAAGAAAATTTGGCTTTCCAAAATAAGTCAAATTAGCTAATCTCAATGAACCCAAAACATAGCTTAAAATAAGTATATTCTCACTAATAACAAGTGCACTTTTCTTGGTACAAAAAAAAGGAGACATTTTTTCTCAATATGTTGAAAAATATTCTTAAATGAAGTAAATGCTAGTGCCATTATCTTGACATAATGATATGCGCTCGGCATTACATTTCTTGAAACCAGCAAACTTATACTAAAAATTAGTTTATTGTTCTTAATGGGGGGTCTCCTAGCCGCTCAGGCAAATCATATGGTCTGAAAATGCATTTTTCCATCGACAACATGACATCATCGCGCCAAGTGCGTGCTCTTTCAGTCAATTAGTGCACATATCATACTTGCCAACCTTGAGACCTCCGATTTCGGGAGGTGGGGGGTGGGGGCGTGGTCGGGGGTGGGGTGGGGCGTGGTTAAGAGGGGAGGAGTATATTGACAGCTAGAATTCACCAAGTCAAGTATTTCATACATATATATATATATATATATATATTAGAGATGCGCGGATAGGCAATTATTTCATCCGCAACCGCGTCAGAAAGTCGTCAACCATCCGCCATCCACCCGATGTAACGTTTGATCAGAACTTCACCCGCCCACCATCCGCCCGTTGTTATATATCTAATATTAATAAAAAAATTAAAAAAAAGGGTGAAAACTACGCGAATTGCACCTTGTGCAGACAAGATTTTTCGATCGGACACGGAGGAATTAGCGATGTAAAAGACCACGTTGGGACAAAAAAACACAAGTCTAATGCCGTTGCTAGCGATACAAGTGGAAAACTTTCAACGTTTTTCGTCGCCCAAACAGATTCTTTGGATGTGATAAATGCCGAAGTTTTATTTACGGAGGCAATAATTGAGTATGGACTTCCAATCGCACTGGCTGATCACATGGGACAGTTAATAATGTAATGCAACCTTTAAAAATCATTACGCGGTGATCGCGATCCCAAAAATAAACTTTTCTTGCATGATAATGTCCAGAAAAATTCGCTTTATATTACTATAGAGTCCTTTTAACGAATGAGTTTGATGGTTTATCACAAACCTTAAATGAAAGAAGTCCTTTGTTCTCCTGCACCGCATGCGCAATCCTGTCGGCTGTATTTCACAGCACGACATACTGTAAAAAGTGTTTATACTATTTATACTTTCAATTAACAAATTGAAGTCTTGTGAAAGGTTGACAGGATAACTGGCATTAACTGTCAAAATAATTTCAAACTATTGAAGTTAGCTTACAGAATAAACATGTCAATCAACCCATATGATTTTTGCTGTAATATTTTTGTTTTGAAAAGTCACTGTGACTGATAGAAAAGTGATGGTTTTAGCAACATTTTAACCTGTCTGAATGCTAATAGTCATTTTGCGTCGGGGGGCGAAGCCCTGAACCCTCCACCAGGACTTTGTCCTGGACCTACCGGGGCCTGCGGCCCTTGGACCCTGGCTACTAGGTTTTTCTGATTTAAAAGTTGGCAGGTATGGTGAGGTTATAAAGCTTTTGCCTGTTAAAGAAAGGAGACTGATCCAATGCAGCACAGACATTCGCGTGCCACGCTGTCACGACCCAGACGCACACCAGTGCGCAATCATATGGGAGCCGCGCTGAGCGCACCTCCAAGCGCGTCTCGCTGCCGGCGACGGCCAGATATGGGCCCACGCTCCAGCGCCATCCATTTTCAGGGCTAGTTGATTCGGCAGGTGGGTTGTTACACACTCCTTAGCGGGTTCCAACTTCCATGGCCACCGTCCTGCTCTCTATATCAACCAGGGTGAGCCCCACCCCTTTCATGAGCGCACTACGCGCGGAGTGACCCCTGTTACGCGCCCCCGGCAACAGGGGTGGCAAGCAGGTAAGCTGCGCGGGCGGAGCGCGCGGAGTGACCCATGTTACGAGCCCCCGGCCACGGGGGTGGCGGGCAGGTAAGCTGCTTACCTGCTGCGCGTGACGCCGGCCGCGGCGAAAGCGGACGAGGCGGGGTGTCGGTGCGGTGGGCGCGGTAGTGACCCTGGACGTGCGTCGGGCCCTTCTCGCGGATCGCTTCAGCTACGGCTCCCGGTGGGGCCCTCTCGGGGGAAGGGGCCTCGGTCCAGGACCCCGGCGAGGCGTCCCTTCTCCGCTCCGTAAAAGTGTCCATCTCTTTTCTTTTTTTTTCTTCTGTTGTGGCATATGCTGCAGGTGCCTGCTCGTTTTTCGTATGTGGGTAACAACATTTAACTATGTATATATATTTCCGAATTGGTTTAACTGCCACCCGCAAAAAAAAAAAAAAAAAAAAAATTAATCCGCCCGACCCGACCCGCGAGCGGATAAAATCTTAGTTTTTTTAATTTCATCCGCCCGATCCGCGGATAATCCGCGGACTCCGCGGTTGTGTCCGCAAACCGCGCATCTCTAATATATATATATATATATATATATATATATGTAAATAATTGCTTGTTTATCAACAACTTTAGCATTTTATTCATTACATTTTGAAACTCTCAGAAGCCAAGTTATGTTATATTATTTAATATGTATTTATGCAAGTTTGAAGTATCAATTATCTAAACACGGTTTTCTTACTTAGATTTCCCTTTTTGCAGTGTAAGTGCTGCGATCCCTGCAAAGTGTAAAAGTCAATACCAATGAGGCAGCATACTGAAGCGTGGTCACACCTTCTTGACGGACTCCCTCAGTCGTAGGCCAGCGGGGGTCAAAGGTGAGCAGAGGCAAGGTTGGCCCCGGTTTGAAGAAGCCTGGCACACCTCGCCAGGTCTGATCATGATGGATGTTGGCGGGTCTTTGTCCTCCGCCTGGCCACACCCTCCTCGCTCACCTCTGGGCCCTCTGGCGTGGACCTTGCGTCGCACCTTATCCTGAGCAGATGTGTTCGCTGAACTCTGTCAGGAATAATAAAAGACTGCTGGCAGAGGGCGTGTGAGCGGTGGTCAAGTGTGTGTGCACACACACTTCAGTCAGGAAGTAAACACTATTATGTTAGATCCACTATGGACTGGACTCTCACAATATTATGTTAGATCCACTATGGACTGGACTCTCACTATTATGTTAGATCCACTATGGACTGGACTCTCACACTATTATGTTAGATCCACTATGGACTGGACTCTCACTATTATGTTAGATCCACTATGGACTGGACTCTCACTATTATGTTATATCCACTATGGACTGGACTCTCACAATATTATGTTAGATCCACTATGGACTGGACTCTCACACTATTATGTTAGATCCACTATGGACTGGACTTTCACAATATTATGTTAGATCCACTATGCACTGGACTCTCTCACTATTATGTTAGATCCACTATGGACTGGACTCTCTCACTATTATGTTAGATCCACTATGGACTGGACTCTCACTATTATGTTAGATCCACTATGCACTGGACTCTCTCACTATTATGTTAGATCCACTATGGACTGGACTCTCACACTATTATGTTAGATCCACTATGGACTGGACTCTCATAATATTATGTTAGATCCACTATGGACTGGACTCTCACTACTATGTTAGATCCACTATGGACTGAACTGTCACTATTATGTTAGATCCACTATGGACTGGACTCTCACACTATTATGTAAGATCCACTATGGACTGGACTCTCACACTATTATGTTAGATCCACTATGGACTGGACTCTCACACTATTATGTTAGATCCACTATGGACTGGACTCTCTCACTATTATGTCAGATCCACTATGGACTGGACTCTCACACTATTATGTTAGATCCACTATGGACTGGACTCTCACACTATTATGTTAGATCCACTATGGACTGGACTCTCACTATTATGTTAGATCAACTATGGACTGGACTCTCACTATTATGTTAGATCCACTATGGACTGGACTCTCACACTATTATGTTAGATCCACTATGGACTGGACTCTCACACTATTATGTTAGATCCACTATGGACTGGACTCTCACTATTATGTTAGATCCACTATGGACTGGACTCTCACACTATTTTGTTAGATCCACTATGGACTGGACTCACAATATTATGTTAGATCCACTATGGACTGGACTCTCACTATTATGTTAGATCCACTATGGACTGGACTCTCACTATTATGTTAGATCCACTATGGACTGGACTCTCACACTATTATGTTAGATCCACTATGGACTGGACTCTCACTATTATGTTAGATCCACTATGGACTGGACTCTCACTATTATGTTAGATCAACTATGGACTGGACTCTCACTATTATGTTAGATCCACTATGGACTGGACTCTCACACTATTATGTTAGATCCACTATGGACTGGACTCTCACACTATTATGTTAGATCCACTATGGACTGGACTCTCACTATTATGTTAGATCCACTATGGACTGGACTCTCATACTATTATGTTAGATCCACTATGGACTGAACTCTCACTATTATGTTAGATCCACAATGGACTGGACTCTCACTATTATGTTGGATCCACTATGGACTGGACTCTCACTATTATGTTAGATCCACTATGGACTGGACTCTCGCGATTATTTTAGATCCACTATGGACTGGACTCTCACTATTATGTTAGATCCACTATAGACTGGACTCTCACTATTATGTTGGATCCACTATGGACTGGACTCTCACTGTTATGTTAGATCCACTATGGACTGGACTCTCACTATTATGTTAGATCCACTATGGACTGGACTCTCACACTATTATGTTAGATCCACTATGGACTGGACTCTCACTATTATGAGATCCACTATGGACTGGACTCTCACAATATTATGTTAGATCCACTATAGACTGGACTCTCACACTATTATGTTATATCCACTATGGACTGGACTCTCACACTATTATGTTAGATCCACTATGAACTGGGCTCTCACACTATTATGTTAGATCCACTATGGACTGGACTCTCACACTATTATGTTAGATCCACTATGAACTGGACTCTCACACTATTATGTTAGATCCACTATGGACTGGACTCTCACACTATTATGTTAGATCCACTATGGACTGGACTCTCACAATATTATGTTAGATCCACTATGCACTGGACTCTCTCACTATTATGTTAGATCCACTATGGACTGGACTCTCTCACTATTATGTTAGATCCACTATGGACTGGACTCTCACTATTATGTTAGATCCACTATGCACTGGACTCTCTCACTATTATGTTAGATCCACTATGGACTGGACTCTCACACTATTATGTTAGATCCACTATGGACTGGACTCTCATAATATTATGTTAGATCCACTATGGACTGGACTCTCACTACTATGTTAGATCCACTATGGACTGAACTGTCACTATTATGTTAGATCCACTATGGACTGGACTCTCACACTATTATGTAAGATCCACTATGGACTGGACTCTCACACTATTATGTTAGATCCACTATGGACTGGACTCTCACACTATTATGTTAGATCCACTATGGACTGGACTCTCTCACTATTATGTCAGATCCACTATGGACTGGACTCTCACACTATTATGTTAGATCCACTATGGACTGGACTCTCACACTATTATGTTAGATCCACTATGGACTGGACTCTCACTATTATGTTAGATCAACTATGGACTGGACTCTCACTATTATGTTAGATCCACTATGGACTGGACTCTCACACTATTATGGTAGATCCACTATGGACTGGACTCTCACACTATTATGTTAGATCCACTATGGACTGGACTCTCACTATTATGTTAGATCCACTATGGACTGGACTCTCACACTATTTTGTTAGATCCACTATGGACTGGACTCACAATATTATGTTAGATCCACTATGGACTGGACTCTCACTATTATGTTAGATCCACTATGGACTGGACTCTCACTATTATGTTAGATCCACTATGGACTGGACTCTCACACTATTATGTTAGATCCACTATGGACTGGACTCTCACTATTATGTTAGATCCACTATGGACTGGACTCTCACTATTATGTTAGATCAACTATGGACTGGACTCTCACTATTATGTTAGATCCACTATGGACTGGACTCTCACACTATTATGTTAGATCCACTATGGACTGGACTCTCACACTATTATGTTAGATCCACTATGGACTGGACTCTCACTATTATGTTAGATCCACTATGGACTGGACTCTCATACTATTATGTTAGATCCACTATGGACTGAACTCTCACTATTATGTTAGATCCACAATGGACTGGACTCTCACTATTATGTTGGATCCACTATGGACTGGACTCTCACTATTATGTTAGATCCACTATGGACTGGACTCTCGCGATTATTTTAGATCCACTATGGACTGGACTCTCACTATTATGTTAGATCCACTATAGACTGGACTCTCACTATTATGTTGGATCCACTATGGACTGGACTCTCACTGTTATGTTAGATCCACTATGGACTGGACTCTCACTATTATGTTAGATCCACTATGGACTGGACTCTCACACTATTATGTTAGATCCACTATGGACTGGACTCTCACTATTATGAGATCCACTATGGACTGGACTCTCACAATATTATGTTAGATCCACTATAGACTGGACTCTCACACTATTATGTTATATCCACTAGGGACTGGACTCTCACACTATTATGTTAGATCCACTATGAACTGGGCTCTCACACTATTATGTTAGATCCACTATGGACTGGACTCTCACACTATTATGTTAGATCCACTATGAACTGGACTCTCACACTATTATGTTAGATCCACTATGGACTGGACTCTCACACTATTATGTTAGATCCACTATGGACTGGACTCTCACACTATTATGTTAGATCCACTATGGACTGGACTCTCACTATTATGTTAGATGCACTATGGACTGGACTCTCACAATATTATGTTAGATCCACTATGGACTGAACTCTCACACTATTATGTTAGATCCACTATGGACTGGACTCTCACTATTATGTTAGATCCACTATGGACTGAACTTTCACACTATTATGTTAGATCCACTATGGACTGAACTCTCTCACTATTATGTCAGATCCACTATGGACTGGACTCTCACTATTATGTTGGATCCACTATGGACTGGACTCTCACTGTTATGTTAGATCCACTATGGACTGGACTCTCACTATTATGTTAGATCCACTATGGACTGGACTCTCACTATTATGTTAGATCCACTATGGACTGGACTCTCACTATTATGTTAGATCCACTATGGACTGGACTCTCACACTATTATGTTAGATCCACTATGGACTGGACTCTCACACTATTATGTTAGATCCACTATAGACTGGACTCTCACTATTATGTAAGATCCACTATGGACTGGACTCTCTCACTATTATGTTAGATCCACTATGGACTGGACTCTCACACTATTTTGTTAGATCCACTATGGACTGGACTCACAATATTATGTTAGATCCACTATGGACTGGACTCTCACTATTATGTTAGATCCACTATGGACTGGACTCTCACTATTATGTTAGATCCACTATGGACTGGACTCTCACACTATTATGTTAGATCCACTATGGACTGGACTCTCTCACTATTATGTTAGATCCACTATGGACTGGACTCTCACACTATTATGTTAGATCCACTATGGACTGGACTCTCATACTATTATGTTAGATCCACTATGGACTGAACTCTCACTATTATGTTAGATCCACAATGGACTGGACTCTCACTATTATGTTGGATCCACTATGGACTGGACTCTCACTATTATGTTAGATCCACTATGGACTGGACTCTCGCGATTATTTTAGATCCACTATGGACTGGACTCTCACTATTATGTTAGATCCACTATGGACTGGACTCTCACTATTATGTTGGATCCACTATGGACTGGACTCTCACTGTTATGTTGGATCCACTATGGACTGGACTCTCACTATTATGTTAGATCCACTATGGACTGGACTCTCACACTATTATGTTAGATCCACTATGGACTGGACTCTCACTATTATGAGATCCACTATGGACTGGACTCTCACAATATTATGTTAGATCCACTATGGACTGGACTCTCACACTATTATGTTAGATCCACTATGGACTGGACTCTCACACTATTATGTTAGATCCACTATGAACTGGGCTCTCACACTATTATGTTAGATCCACTATGGACTGGACTCTCACACTATTATGTTAGATCCACTATGAACTGGACTCTCACACTATTATGTTAGATCCACTATGGACTGGACTCTCACACTATTATGTTAGATCCACTATGGACTGGACTCTCACACTATTATGTTAGATCCACTATGGACTGGACTCTCACTATTATGTTAGATGCACTATGGACTGGACTCTCACAATATTATGTTAGATCCACTATGGACTGAACTCTCACACTATTATGTTAGATCCACTATGGACTGGACTCTCACTATTATGTTAGATCCACTATGGACTGAACTTTCACACTATTATGTTAGATCCACTATGGACTGAACTCTCTCACTATTATGTCAGATCCACTATGGACTGGACTCTCACTATTATGTTAGATCCACTATGGACTGGACTCTCACTATTATGTTAGATCCACTATGGACTGAACTCTCTCACTATTATGTCAGATCCACTATGGACTGGACTCTCACTATTATGTTAGATCCACTATGGACTGGACTCTCACTATTATGTTAGATCCACTATGGACTGGACTCTCACTATTATGTTAGATCCACTATGAACTGGACTCTCACACTATTATGTTAGATCCACTATGGACTGGACTCTCACTATTATGTTAGATCCACTATGGACTGGACTCTCACTATTATGTTACATCCACTATGGACTGGACTTTCACACTATTATGTTAGATCCACTATGGACTGAACTCTCTCACTATTATGTCAGATCCACTATGGACTGGACTCTCACTATTATGTTAGATCCACTATGGACTGGACTCTCACTATTATGTTAGATCCACTATGGACTGAACTCTCTCACTATTATGTCAGATCCACTATGGACTGGACTCTCACTATTATGTTAGATCCACTATGGACTGGACTCTCACTATTATGTTAGATCCACTATGGACTGGACTCTCACTATTATGTTAGATCCACTATGAACTGGACTCTCACACTATTATGTTAGATCCACTATGGACTGGACTCTCACTATTATGTTAGATCCACTATGGACTGGACTCTCACTATTATGTTAGATCCACTATGGACTGGACTTTCACTATTATGTTAGATCCACTATGGACTGGACTCTCACACTATTATGTTAGATCCACTATGGACTGGACTCTCACTATTATGTTACATCCACTATGGACTGGACTCTCACACTATTATGTAAGATCCACTATGGACTGGACTCTCACTATTATGTTATATCCACTATGGACTGGACTCTCACTATTATGTTAGATCCACTATGGACTGGACTCTCACTATTATGTTAGATCCACTATGGACTGGACTCTCACTATTATGTTAGATCCACTATGGACTGGACTTTCACACTATTATGTTAGATCCACTATGGACTGGACTCTCACAATTATGATAGATCCACTATGGACTGAACTCTCTTACTATTATGTCAGATCCACTATGGACTGGACTCTCACAATATTATGTTAGATCCACTATGGACTGTACTCTCACTATTATGTTAGATCCACTATGGACTGGACTGTCACTATTATGTTAGATCTACTATGGACTGGACTCTCACTATTATGTTAGATCCACTATGGACTGAACTCTCTCACTATTATGTTAGATCCACTATGGACTGAACTCTCTCACTATTATGTTAGATCCACTATGGACTGGACTCTCACTATTATGTTAGATCTACTATGGACTGGACTCTCACACTATTATGTTAGATCCACTATGGATTGGACTCTCACTATTATGTTTGATCCACTATGGACTGGACTCTCACTATTATGTTAAATCCACTATGGACTGGACTCTCACAATATTATGTTAGATCCACTATGGACTGGACTCTCACTATTATGTTAGATCGACTATGGACTGGACTCTCACTCTTATGTTAGATCCACTATGGACTGGACTCTCACTATTATGTTAGATCCACTATGGACTGGACTCTCACACTATTTTGTTAGATCCACTATGGATTGGACTCTCACTATTATGTTAGATCCACTATGGATTGGACTCTCACTATTATGTTAGATCCACTATGGACTGGACTCTCACTATTATGTTAGATCCGCTATGGACTGGATTCTCACACTATTATGTTAGATCCACTATGGACTGGACTCTCACTATTATGTTAAATCCACTATGGACTGGACTCTCACAATATTATGTTAGATCCACTATGGACTGGACTCTCACTATTATGTTAGATCGACTATGGACTGGACTCTCACTCTTATGTTAGATCCACTATGGACTGGACTCTCACTATTATGTTAGATCTACTATGGACTGGACTCTCACACTATTTTGTTAGATCCACTATGGATTGGACTCTCACTATTATGTTAGATCCACTATGGACTGGACTCTCACTATTATGTTAGATCCACTATGGACTGGACTCTCACTATTATGTTAGATCCACTATGGACTGGACTCTCACTATTATGTTAGATCCACTATGGACTGGACTCTTATTATTATGTTAGATCCACTATGGACTCTACTCTCACTATTATGTTCGATCCACAATGGACTGGACTCTCACACTATTATGTCAGATCCACTATGGACTGGACTCTCACTATTATGTTAGATCCACTATGGACTGGACTCTCACTATTATGTTAGATCCACTATTGACTGGACTCTCACTATTATGTTAGATCCACTATGGACTGGACTCTCACTATTATGTTAGATCCACTATGGACTGGACTCTCACTATTATGTTAGATCCACTATGGACTGGACTCTCACTATTATGTTAGATCCACTATGGACTGGACTCTCACTATTATGTTAGATCCACTATGGACTGGACTCTCACTATTATGTTAGATCCACTATGGACTGGACTCTCGCGATTATTTTAGATCCACTATGGACTGGACTCTCACTATTATGTTAGATCCACTATGGACTGGACTCTCACTATTATGTTAGATCCACTATGGACTGGACTCTCACTATTATGTTAGTTAGTCGTGGTCAAAAGTTACACGATGACTTCTGTTTTGTTTGATCAGCCGTTTTACTGCCGTGTTACAGACACTGTTTGGAAACAATTAAGGTATGTAAATAAACATTTCCAGATTATTTTTATGAATTTATTATGGGTCTACTGAAAATGTGAGCAAACGCTTTTGCTGATAAAGTGTATATATCTCAAATGTATTCTCAGCAGTTCTAAAATACTCCATTCCTCATAAAAACTAAAGGAATAATAATGTATTCAACGTCGTGACTGCGGACCTGACGACACATCAGGGCGTCGTATCCCATGGGTGCAATGATGCGGACACTAACCCTCGAACAAGATATCAATATAGCAATGCATCGTTATCCTCTATGATACATAATCAATACACTAGTTCCAGGCTACTCTACGGTATTGATGTTTAATCAGTCCTCTCGCTGGCTCTTGTCAAATGGAAGAGTGTTCAATGAAGAACAAATCAAGATGTATGCTAAGTGATATGATATGGAACACGTATTTGTGTGCAGGTTTTTGATTTTGATGACTGTGGTTTCAAACTTCCGATAAGCTAACAAAGGCATGATTGTGTTTTTAAGCGGTTTTTGGTATACCATTGTAGAAGTCGCCGTCTTGCGGTTCCACTGATATGCACGTCAAAGTATCCAAGTGTACAGAGTTGACAATAGATTTCATGTTTTTCAACACAACCATCAAATGATACGCTTTCTTCCAGGACTTTCCAGTCTCTCTCCAAACCTCCTCCTAGATTAACACGTACCACCTGTAAAATCTAATTACTTGCCAGCTGTGTCTCGCCGTCAGCACATGCTCCGCCCCTGCCCGATGGTGCTCTGTCCTCAGCACCATGGACAGCGGCGGTGACTTTTGCTCCTGCAGGCAAGCGCTGGCTACATCTCCCCCCACAACCATATTTTTCGGACTATAAGGCGCACTAAAAATCCTTTCATCTTCTCAAAACTCGACAGTGCGCCTCATAACTCGGTGCGCCTAAAGTACGGAATAATCCTGGTTGTGCTTACTGACCTCGAATCAATTTTTATTTGGTACATGGTGAAATGATAAGTGTGACCAGTAGATGGCAGCCAAACATAAGAGATACGTGTAGACTGCAATATGACATTTGCCTACCGTTCACAATCATTATGAAAGACATGACGACTGATGGATTTTTTATTTATTTATGCATTCTAAATATTAAATAAACGTTAATAAAAGTCAGCTTACAGCGGAGTCAATGGGAGATCCACTATCCCGCCCATAAAATCCAATAAGTAACCATTCAAAATGCGTGAACATCAGTATGTTTTTTTTTTCTCTTGTAAAATGAGAATCATTTGACTCGTCAAAAATATTAAAGTTCGGTAATTTGATAAAATTCCAAACAGCTAAAATAATGTACAAAGCAAACTATAACCTGCTACCCAAAAATGTACAACAATTCTTCTAACTAAAGAGGAAAAATATAACCTTAATTTTTTTTTTTTTTTTAAACATTTATATGCACGTACAACACTTAGAACTTTTAGCACATCAGTATGTGAAATTAAATTACGGAATGGATTAAGTAAAGAAGTTAAAAATTGTACTGATATGATCCAGTTTAAGAGATTGTTCAAAATAATAGTGCTTACAAAGTACAAAGAAAAATAATTATGAGAAATACTTCCAACCTTATTAAAAATAAGATATTCTTCATCTCAGTATGTTAATAATGACTAAATTAATTAATTACAAAACGGTTGTGTATCTGTCTCTGTCTGGTTGGGTACCTAATTTGAAAAACCTTTTGGTTTTTTCATTTACATTCCGTGACTTGAATATTAACCAAGTATTAGTGATATTGTTATTATAAGCGCTAACACAGACGAACTATTCTATATTTACATCATCAAGTGGTCTGCTGTTTCCAATAAGTAACCATTCAAAATGCACGAACAATACTCCATTTACATCTCGTGACTTGAATATTAACAAAGTATTAGTGATATTGTTATTATAAGCGCTAACACAGACGAACTATTCTATATTTACATCATCAAGTTGTCTGCTGTTTCCTCGCTTCCCTGCTCCCTGTAGGTTTATTGGAGATCACAAATCATGCCTCTCACCTGGACTGAAGGTGGCTGTTGATATAATTTGATAAGTTGGGACACTTTGACAGCCACTTTAGGCATACTTGCCAACCCTCCCGAATTTTCCGGGAGACTCCCGAAATTCAGCGCCTCACCCGAAAACCTCCCGGGACAAATATTCTCCCGAAAATGTCCCGATTTTCAGCCGGAGCTGGAGGCCACGCCCCCTCCAGCTCCATGCGGACCTGAGTGAGGACAACCTTTTTTCATGACGGGAGGACAACAGGGTGACAAGAACTAAATCATTCAGACTAGAGATAAATTGTATTATTATGTTTATCTTACCTAAAAAAAAATATATTTATTAATTTAAAAAAAAAACGAAATACATTTTTACTATATTTTGCTAAAAACATCAGAATTAATTGTATTTTTATTTGTATTTTAATTTTTACAGCTTATCCTTAATAATGTGTACAAAATAATAGGTGTATAAATGACACAATATGTTACTGCAGACTAATTAGGAGTCTTTGTTTGTTTACTTACTACTAAAAGACAAGTTGTCTAGTACGTTCACTATTTTATTTAAGGACTAAATTGCAATAATAAACATATGTTTCATGTACCATAAGATTTTTTGTTAAAATAAAGCCAATAATGCCATTTTTGTGGTACACTTTATTTTGAAAAGTATCGAAATACATTTTGGTACCGGTACCAAAATATTGGTATTGGGACAACCCTGGTTGGATTATTTGTTGATGGGGACTTTAAACAAGTCCGAGGTTGGACAGACTCAGACGGTCCTGGCTGGACCTCCAGTGACCAGCGGACAAGAAGTGGTGATGATGAGACTGAAGTGTATTGATGGTAAGAGTGATGATTTGCTTCCCACTCATCCTCAAGGTTTCCTCCCACCTCCCTGTGGCCTCCGCCCCTGCAGGCAACACACACACACACACACACACACACACACACACACACACACACACACACACACACACACACACACACACACACACACACACACACACACACAGACATTCTTGTATTTCTTACCTTCTTGAGACCTCCGAAGAATGCCTACCTCTTTAGGACCACCCTTTCTAGATATATAAAGATGTGTATTTAAAACATTAATAATATATAAATATTATGCCAATATAAAAAAGGTAAGCTTTTTGTACATTTTTGGGGGGGATTTTTTTGTTTGTAATTGGTTTACAATCTTCATTGTTTACTTCAAGTTATGACAGTATGTCTCTATATACATATTTATTTTATTTTTTTAATTAATTTTGGCTAAAGGGGGCGCATTTCAATTTCTTACACACACTTGTTATTACATATGTTGGCCAGAGGGGGAGCACTTAAAATTTTTACACACACTTGTTATTTCATATGTTGACCAGACGGGGAGCACTTTTAAAACCGACACACAGTCAATTTGAAAAATCCCTCCTTTTTGGGACCACCCTCATTTAGACAGGTTTCACCACCAGGGGTGCAAATGAGACATTCTCTTTAGATTTTCCGTATTGGGACCATGATTTATGTCATCACTTGTTCACACCTCCTCATATGGAAGCTACTTTTCCTTGCTGATGTCTCAAGAAAGGTAGAAATACAAGAACGCACACACACATACACACACACACACGCTCACACACATTTCACATGAGTCACATTTTTACACACACTTGTTATTTCATATGTTGACCAGAGGGAAGTACTTATTTAGCTGCCGTCTTGTTTTACCATATATTGCTGCCTTTGCACCTGTCAATGTTTACTTTTGTATGCACATTAAGTCAACAAAAAAATTCTGAATTTGGAGCAACGTTCACGGACTCTAGTATTTGGCTTTGGCAATGGTTTTCTGTATCGGGACCATGATTTTCAATCCCGACTTGTTCACCGGTCCTCATATGGACGGCACTTTTCCTTGTTGATGTCTCAAGAAGGGCAGAAATACAAGACCCCCCTAACACACACACACACACACACACACACACACACACACACACACACACACACACACACACACACACACACATTCTTGCATGCGTTACCTTCTTAAGACCTCCGAAAAATGCCTACCTCTTTAGGACCACCCTTTCTAGATATATAAAGATGTGTATTTACAACATTAACAACATTAATTACATATGTTGGCCAGAGGGGGAGCACTTCAAATGTTTACACACACTTGTTATTTCATATGTTGACCAGAGGGAAGTCCTTCTTTAGCTGCCATCTTGTTTTACCATATATTGCTGCCTTTGCACCTGTCAATGTTTACTTTTGTATGCACTTTAAATCAACAAAAAAAAAAATCCTGACTTTGGAGCAATGTTCACGGACTCTAGTATTTGGCTTTGGCAATGGTTTTCTGTATCGGGACCATGATTTTCAATCCCGACTTGTTCACCGGTCCTCATATGGACGGCACTTTTTCTTGTTGATGTCTCACGAAGGGCAAAAATACAAGACCCCACACACACACACACACACACACACACACACACACACACACACACACACACACACACACACACACACACACACACACACACACACACATTCTTGTATTTGTTACCTTCTTGAGACCTCTGAAAAACGCCTACCTCTTTGGGACCACCCTTTCTAGATATATAAAGATGTGTATTTACAACATTAACAACATGAATTACATATGTTGGCCAGAGGGGGAGCACTTTATATTATTTACACACACTTGTTATTTCATATGTTGACCAAAGGGAAGTCCTTCTTTAGCTGCCGTCTTGTTTTATCATATATTGCTGCCTTTGCACCTGTCAATGTTTACTTTTGTATGCACATTAAGTCAACAAAAAAAATCCTGAATTCGGAGCAATGTTCACGGACTCTAGTATTTGGCTTTGGCAATGGTTTTCTGTATCGGGACCATGATTTTCAGTCCCGACTTGTTCACCGGTCCTCATATGGACGACACTTTTCCTTGTTGATGTCTCAAGAAGGGTATAAATACAAGACGACCACACACACACACACACACACACACACACACACACACACACACACACACACACACACACACACACACACACACACACACACACACACACACACACACACACACACACATTCTTGTATTTGTTACCTTCTTGAGACCTCCGAAAAGCGCCTACCTCTTTAGGACCACCCTTTCTAGATATATAAAGATGTGTATTTACAACATTAACAACATTAATTACATATGTTGGCCAGAGGGGGAGCACTTTATATTTTTTTTACACACACTTGTTATTTCATATGTTGACCAAAGGGAAGTCCTTCTTTAGCTGCCATCTTGTTTTATCATATATTGCTGCCTTTGCACCTGTCAATGTTTACTTTTGTATGCACTTTAAATCAACAAAAAAAAAAATCCTGACTTTGGAGCAATGTTCACGGACTCTAGTATTTGGCTTTGGCAATGGTTTTCCGTATCGGGACCATGCTTTTCGGTCCCGACTTGTTCACCGGTCCTCATATGGACGGTACCTTTCCTTGTTGATGTCTCAAGAAGGGTATAAATACAAGAACACACCCACACACACACGCACACACACACACACACACACGTACACACACACATTCTTGTATGCGTTACCTTCTTAAGACCTCCGAAAAATGCCTACTTCTTTGGGACCACCCTTTCTAGATATATAAAGATGTGTATTTACAACATTAACAACATTAATGACTTATGTTGGCCAGAGGGGGAGCACTTTATATTTTTTTACACACACTTGTTATTTCATATGTTGACCAAAGAGAAGTCCTTCTTTAGCCGCCGTCTTGTTTTACCATATATTGCTGCCTTTGCACCTGTCAATGTTTACTTTTGTATGCACATTAAATCAACCAAAAAAAAATCCTGACTTTGGAGCAATGTTCACGGACTCTAGTATTTGGCTTTGGCAATGGTTTTCTGTATTGGGACCATGATTTTCAATCTCGACTTGTTCACCGGTCCTCATATGGACGTTACTTTTCCTTGTTGATGTCTCACGAAGGGCAGGAATACAAGACCCCCCCCCCCCCCCCCCCCCCCACACAAACATTCTTGTATGCGTTACCTTCTTAAGACCTCCGAAAAATGCCTACCTCTTTGGGACCACCCTTTCTAGATATATAAAGATGTGTATTTACAACATTAATAACATTAATTACATATGTTGGCCAGAGGGGGAGCACTTTATATTTTTTTACACACACTTGTTATTTCATATGTTGACCACAGGGAAGTCCTTCTTTAGCTGCCGTCTTGTTTTACCACATATTGCTGCCTTTGCACCTGTCAATGTTTACTTTTGTATGCACATTAAATCAACCCAAAACAAATCCTGACTTTGGAGCAATGTTCACGGACTCTAGTATTTGGCTTTGGCAATGGTTTTCCGTATCGGGACCATGCTTTTCGGTCCCGACTTGTTCACCGGTCCTCATATGGACGGCACTTTTCCTTGTTGATGTCTCAAGAAGGGCAGAAATACAAGACCCCCCCCCACCCCCGTATATTGCTGCCTTTGCACCTGTCACCCTGGTTGATATAGACAGCAGGACGGTGGCCATGGAAGTCGGAACCCGCTAAGGAGTGTGTAACAACCCACCTGCCGAATCAACTAGCCCTGAAAATGGATGGCGCTGGAGCGTTGGGCCCATACCCGGCTGTTGCCGGCAGCGAGACGCGCTTGGAGGTGCGCTCAGCGCGGCTCCCATATGATTGCGCACTGGTGTGCGTCTGGGTCGTGACAGCGTGGCACGCGAATGTCTGTGCTGCATTGGATCAGTCTCCTTTCTTTAACAGGCAAAAGCTTTATAACCTCACTAATGCCTTGCATCGTCTATATTAGATATATAACAACGGGCGGGTGCGGGCGGGTGCGGTTCTGATCAAATGTTACATCGGGTGGATGGCGGATGGTTGACGACTTTCTGATGCGGTTGCGGATGAAATAATTGCCTATCCGCGCATCTCTAGTTCACGGACTCTAGTATTTGGCTTTGGCAATGGTTTTCTGTATCGGGACCATGATTTTCAATCCTGACTTGTTCACCGGTCCTCATATGGACGGCACTTTTCCTTGTTGATGTCTCACGAAGGGCAGAAATACAAGACTCCCCCCACCCCCCCACACACACACATTCTTGTATTTTTTACCTTCTTGAGACCTCCGAAAAACGCCTACCTCTTTAGGACCGCCCTTTCTAAATATATAAATATTTGTATTTACAACATTAATAACATTAATTACATATGTTGGCCAGAGGTGGAGCACTTTATATTTTTTACACACACTTGTTATTTCATATGTTGACCACAGGGAAGTCCTTCTTTAGCTGCCGTCTTGTTTTATCATATATTGCTGCCTTTGCACCTGTCAATGTTTACTTTTGTATGCACATTAAATCAACCAAAAAAATCCTGACTTTGGAGCAATGTTCACGGACTCTAGTATTTGGCTTTGGCAATGGTTTTCCGTATTGGGACCATGATTTTCAGTCCCGACTTGTTCACCGGTCCTCATATGGACGTTACTTTTCCTTGTTGATGTCTCAAGAAGGGTTTAAATACAAGAACACACCCACACCCACACACACACACACACACACACACACACACACACACACACAGCATGGTTAGGCCTCCAATTAAATCAAAAGTGGTTTGTTTTTATTGGTCTTTTGCGCTGACAAGTGGGCTATCACTCTGACGGCTCTACCTGTCAGCGAGCAGCTGAAAATCCTCTGTTGACAATGCCCAATGCTTCCAATTAGAGGGGAATCAGACTCCTGGTGCGCTCGCCATCTTTGCGCCATCTTCCCCTCTACCCCCTCCGTCACCCCTCCTCCCCTCCTCGTCTTCCACTCACTCTCTCCTTTCGTCTCCCCCCTCGCCCAGGAGAAAGGGAGCTCCGTCTCCGCCGCAAATTACTGACACAAAACGAAGGTGGTGGCGGCGCCAGGCGCTGGCGGTCCAGGGGCCCCCCGTCAGCATTAATGAGACGATGAAGGTTTATTTGGTCCGCACGCCTGTGCTAAATTCTTTCTTGTGTGACAGCTGACTGGGAAATGTGAGCGTTAACCTTATAAAAGATTCAGCGGGTTCTCATTATTTTCTGTCAACTGCGCTACCTGATGGCGTTAAGGTGCGCCATTTGCATCCCCGACTGCTCCCCGCCATTCCTTCCTCCGTCCTGTTTGTTTGTCTTCCGCACGCCACAAGACACGTTCCTGGATGTTCTTCAAGCGCAGGAATGCCAAAGTTTGCTCAAAGGCGACAAACAATATTACTCAAACATATGTAAGTTGGGACGAGAGGAGGGGAATAAAAACGTATATGGCGTGTTTTTACACAAAAGCTGAGAAGGCCCGCTATTAGAAAGTGTTTATATTGTTGCTGATATTTTAACAACTCAGACCAGGGGTGTCCTAACTTTTTCCACTGAAAAATCAAAGCTTGCGGCGACCGTTTTGATATTTTTCTTTTTTAAATCTAATATAATATATAGATTTTTTTTAACCTTGAGGACTACCCTCAGAAGGGTCTCCGTCATAAAAATGTTAAAAATAGGTCATATCCATCCATTTTCTACCGCTTGTCCCTCTCAGAACGCAGGTAAAGTCATATGTTATTATCATTTTTTTAAATTTACCGCTTAGTTTAGGGGTCCCCAAATTTTTTGACTTGGGGGCTGCATTGGGTTAAAAAAAATTGTCCGGGGGCCAGGCTGTATATATATATATATATATATATATATATATATATATATATATATATATATATATATATATATATATATATATATATATATATTTATATATATATATATATATATATATAAATATACTTTGGTTATGACCGAAAGGACAAGATCACGGGTACAAGCGGCCGAAATGAGTTTCCTCCGCCGGGTGGCGGGGCTCTCCCTTAGAGATAGGGTGAGAAGCTCTGCCATCCGGGGGGAGCTCAAAGTAAAGCCGCTGCTCCTCCATATCGAGAGGAGCCAGATGAGGTGGTTCGGGCATCTGGTCAGGATGCCACCCGAACGCCTCCCTCGGGAGGTGTTTCGGGCACGTCCGACCGGTAGGAGGCCACGGGGAAGACCCAGGACACGTTGGGAAGACTATGTCTCCCGGCTGGCCTGGGAACGCCTCGGGATCCCCCGGGAGGAGCTGGACGAAGTGGCTGGGGAGAGGGAAGTCTGGGCTTCCCTGCTTAGGCTGCTGCCCCCGCGACCCGACCTCGGATAAGCGGAAGAAGATGGATGGATGGATGGAATATATATATATATATATATATATATATATATATATATATATATATATATATGTTATATATATATGTGTGTATATATATATATATATATATATATATATATATATATATATATATATATATATATATATATATATATATATATATATATATATATATATATTTAAATATATATATATATATATATATATATATATATATATATATATATATATATATATATATATATATATATATATATATATATATATATTAATGTCTCCCATTGAAAATGTCTGGCAGAGACCCCCCATTTTGACATTTTATATTTTTAAACCTAATACAATATATCGATTTTTTTAACATAGAGGATTCCCTACCGAAGGGTCTCCGTCATAAAATGTTTAAAATTAGGCCTTTTCTACTGCTTGTCCCTCTCTGGGAGTCTCGGGTAAGTCGTATGTTATTATCTATTTTTTCAACTTTAGGTCTATCTGTCAATATAAAGTTGTTGTTTTTCTGGAAATGTTTTATGCCTTTTTTGTCAAAACAATGTTTTTTCTTTGTCAAGAACACAAATCTAGCGATATTTTCCCCCCAAAAGATTTTGAAAGTGGAATAATTAGAGCCATAAATAAGTCAATTATTCATAACATTGATTTCAATTCTCTATTATTTTTTGAGCAACGACAGTTTAAAATAAAATCCCACTAAAATTCTTGGGGATCCAAAATTGTTGAAAATAATGTTGTCTGTCTATCCCGAATGCAGCTGGGATAGGCTCCAGCACCCCCCCTCGACCCCGTAAGCGACAAGCGGTAAAAAAATGGATGGATGGTTGGAAGTTACACTGTACTTTTTTTATTTTATTTTATTTTTTTTTTTTTACTTTCAATTTTT
Organism: Nerophis lumbriciformis; assembly: GCF_033978685.3. NCBI lineage: Eukaryota > Metazoa > Chordata > Actinopteri > Syngnathiformes > Syngnathidae > Nerophis > Nerophis lumbriciformis. Next base: position 39,506,958 of record NC_084567.2, read on the forward strand.
AAGTGTCTTGATCAACTTCACTGTCGATTTTAATTTAAATTTTTTATTTTTTATTTTTATTTTTTAATGTCATTTTGGTCAAAGAAAACTTTGTTTTTAATATTGCAAAACACAAAATATGCAATATTTTCCCCGAAAATTGATCTCAAAGTTTAATTTTTGATATGAAGTAATCGGAGCCTTCAGTGGGTCAATAATTTATAACAACCTTGATTTTTTTCTCATCATTTTTTTTTATTTACCGCTTGGATCTCTAGATCAACTTCAGGTCTTTCTGTCCATATACATTTTTTTTTTAAATTTTTTTATGTTTTATTCCCTTTTTGTCAAACAATGTTTTTTCTATGTCAAAAACACAAAACATGCGATATATTTCCCCACAAGATTTTCAAGGTAGAATAAATACAGCCATAAATAGGTCAATTATTCATGAGAACATTGACTTCAATTCTCTATTATTTTTTGAGCGACGACAGTTTGAAATAAAATCCCACAAAAATTCTTGGGGATCCAAAATTGTTGAAAATAATGTTGTCTGTCTATCCCGAATGCAGCTGGGATAGGCTCCAGCACCCCCCCTCGACCCCGTAAGCGACAAGCGGTAAAAAATGGATGGATGGTTGGAAGTTACACTGTACTTTTTTCATCTTATTTATTTCTTTATTTTTTTACTTTAAATTTTTAAGTGTCTTGATCAACTTCACTGTCGATTTTAATTTAATTTTTTTAATTTTTAATTTCTATTTTTTAATGTCATTTTGGTCAAAGAAAACTTTGTTTTTAATATTGCAAAACACAAAATATGCAATATTTTCCCCAAAAATTGATCTCAAAGTTTAATTTTTGATATGAAGTAATCGGAGCTTTCAGTGGGTCAATAATTTATAACAACCTTGATTTTTTTCTCAATCTTTTTTTTTAAAATTTACCGCTTGGATCTCTAGATCAACTTCAGGTCTTTCTGTCCATATACATTTTATTTTTATTTTTATGTTTTATTCCCTTTTTGTCAAAACAATGTTTTTTCTATGTCAAAAACACAAAACATGCGATATATTTCCCCACAAGATTTTCAAGGTAGAATAAATACAGCCATAAATAGGTCAATTATTCATGAGAACATTGACTTCAATTCTCTATTATTTTTTGAGCGACGACAGTTTAAAATAAAATCCCACAAAAATTCTCGGGGATCCAAAATTGTTGAAACTAATGTTGTCTGTGTATCCCGAATGCAGCTGGGATAGGCTCCAGCACCCCCCCCTCGACCCCGTAAGCGACAAGCGGTAAAAAATGGATGGATGGTTGGAAGTTACACTGTACTTTTTTTATCTTATTTATTTATTTATTTTTTTACTTTAAATTTTTAAGTGTCTTGATCAACTTCACTGTCGATTTTAATTTAAATTTTTATTTATTTATTTTTATTTATTTATTTTAATTTTAATTTTTTTTAATTTTTATTTTTTATTTTTTATTTTTTATTTTTTATTTTTTATTTTTTATTTTTTATTTTCTTATTTTCTTATTTTCTTATTTTTTTTTATTTTTTTTTATTTTTTAATGTCATTTTGGTCAAAGAAAACTTTGTTTTTAATATTGCAAAACACAAAATATGCAATATTTTCCCCAAAAATTGATCTCAAAGTTTAATTTTTGATATGAAGTAATCGGAGCTTTCAGTGGGTCAATATTTTATAACAACATTGATTTTTTTTTCTTGATTTTTTTTTTCCCAGCAATGACAGTTTTAAAGACAAAAACAACCTCTGTGTTATTAAAATCAACATTGCAACTTTTTCTCGCTCTTTTATTCCACTTTTTTAATGTTTTTTTTTAGTATTCTTAAAATGTGCCGTTAAAAAACCCCAAAATAATGTTATCTGTCTATCCCGAATGCAGCTGGGATAGGCTCCAGCACCCCCTGCGACCCCGAAAGCGACAAGCGGTAAAAAATGGATGGATGGTTGGAAGTTACACTGTACTTTTTTTATTTTATTTATTTATTTATTTTTTTACTTTAAATTTTCAAGTGTCTTGATCAACTTCACTGTCGATTTAAATTTAAATTTTTAATTTTTAATTTTTGATTTTTAATTTTTAATTTTTAATTTTTGATTTTTAATTTTTAATTTTTAATTTTTAATTTTTAATTTTTAATTTTTAATTTTTAATTTTTAATTTTAATTTTTTTATTTTTTATTTTATTTTTTTTTATGTCATTTTGGTCAAAGAAAACTTTGCTTTTAATATTGCAAAACACAAAATATGCAATATTTTCCCCAAAAATTGATCTCAAAGTTTAATTTTTGATATGAAGTAATCGGAGCCTTAAGTGGGTCAATAATTTATAACAACCTTGATTTTTTTTTCTTGATTTTTTTATTCCAGCAATGACAGTTTTAAAGACAAAAACAACCTCTGTGTTATTAAAATCAACATTGCAACTTTTTCTCGCTCTTTTATTCCACTTTTTTAATGTTTTTTTTTAGTATTCTTAAAATGTGCCGTTAAAAAACCCCAAAATAATGTTATCTGTCTATCCCGAATGCAGCTGGGATAGGCTCCAGCACCCCCTGCGACCCCGAAAGCGACAAGCGGTAAAAAATGGATGGATGGTTGGAAGTTACACTGTACTTTTTTTATTTTATTTATTTATTTATTTTTTTACTTTAAATTTTCAAGTGTCTTGATCAACTTCACTGTCGATTTAAATTTAAATTTTTAATTTTTAATTTTTGATTTTTAATTTTTAATTTTTAATTTTTAATTTTTAATTTTTAATTTTTAATTTTTAATTTTTAATTTTAATTTTTTTATTTTTAATTTTTTTTTTTTTTATGTCATTTTGGTCAAAGAAAACTTTGCTTTTAATATTGCAAAACACAAAATATGCAATATTTTCCCCAAAAATTGATCTCAAAGTTTAATTTTTGATATGAAGTAATCGGAGCCTTAAGTGGGTCAATAATTTATAACAACCTTGATTTTTTTTTCTTGATTTTTTTATTCCAGCAATGACAGTTTTAAAGACAAAAACAACCTCTGTGTTATTAAAATCAACATTGCAACTTTTTCTCGCTCTTTAATTCCACTTTTTTAATGTTTTTTTTTAGTATTCTTAAAATGTGCCGTTAAAAAAACCCAAAATAATGTTATCTGTCTATCCCGAATGCAGCTGGGATAGGCTCCAGCACCCCCCGCGACCCCGAAAGGGACAAGCGGTAAAAAATGGATGGATGGTTGGAAGTCACACTGTACTTTTATTTATTTATTTATTGTATTTTTTTTTACTTTCAACGCTTAAGTGTCTTGATCAACTTCACATCTACCTGTCGATTTTAAGTTTTTTTTTTTTTTTTTTTTTTTGTAATGTCATTTTGGTCAAAGAAAACTGTGTTTTTAATTTTGCAAAATATGCAATATTTTCCCAAAAAATGTATCTCAAAGTTTAATTTTCAATATGAAGTAATCGGAGCCTTCAGTGGGTCAATATTTTATAACAACCTTGATTTTTTTTCCTTATAATTTTTTTTATTTACCGCTTGGATCTCTAGATCAACTTTAAATCTATCTGTCCATATAAAGTTCTTTTTTTTTTTTTTTTTTTTTTTTAATGTTTTATGCCCTTTTTGTCAAAACAATGTTTTTTCTATGTCAAAAACATTAAACATGCGATATTTTCCCCCAAAAGATTTTCAACGTAGAATAATTAGAGCCATAAATGGTTAAATTATTCAAGAGAACATTGATTTCAATTCTCTATTATTTTTTGAGTGACGACAGTTTAAAATAAAATCCCACTAAAATTCCGAGGGATCCAAAATTGTTAAAAATAATACAATATATTGATTTTTTTTTAACCTTGTGGAGTCCCCTCAGAAGGGTCTCCGTCATAAAAATGTTAAAAACAAGTCATATCCATCCATTTTCTACCGCTTGTCCCTCTCGGAGTCGCGGGTAAGTCGTATGTTATTATCATTCTTTTTAATTTACCGCTTGGATCTCTAGATCAACTTCAGGTCTATATGTCCATATAAAGTTATTTTTTTTAAATTTTTATGCCTTTTTTGTCAAATTTTTTTTTTTTTTCTATGTCAAAAACATTAAACATGCCATATTTTTCCCCAAAGGATTTTCAACATAGAATAATTACAGCCATAAATAGGTCAATTATACATAAGAACATTCATTTCAATTTTTTATTACAGTATGTTTTGAGCAACGACAGTTTAAAATAAAATCCCACAAAAATTCTTGGGGATCCAAAATTGTTGAAAATAATGGTGTCTGTCTATCCCGAATGCAGCTGGGATAGGCTCCAGCACCCCCCCTCGACCCCGTAAGCGACAAGCGGTAAAAAATGGATGGATGGTTGGAAGTTACACTGTACTTTTTTTTATTCTATTTATTTATTTATTTTTTACTTTCAATTTTTAAGTGTCTTGATCAACTTCACTGTCGATTTTAATTTTAATTTTTTATTTTTTATTTTTATTTTTTAATGTCATTTTCGTCAAAGGAAACTTTGTTTTTAATATTGCAAAACACAAAATATGCAATATTTTCCCCATAAATTGATCAAATTTTAAATTTTTAATTTTTAATTTTAAATTTTAAATTTTTAATTTTTAATTTTTAATTTTTTTATTTTTAATTATTAATTTTTAATTATTAATTTTTAATTTTTAATTATTAATTATTAATTTTTCATTTTTTGATTTTTTATTTTTATTTTTTAATTTTTAATTTTTAATTTTTAATTTTTAATTTTTAATTTTTAATGTCATTTTGGTCAAAGGAAACTTTGTTTTTAATATTGCAAAACACAAAATATGCAATATTTTCCCCATAAATTGATCAAATTTGTAATTTTTAATTTTTAAATTTTTAGTTATTAATTATTAATTATTAATTATTAATTTTTATTTTTTATTTTTTATTTTTTATTTTTTATTTTTTATTTTTTATTTTTTATTTTATTTATTTATTTATTTTTTAATTATTAATTATTAATTATTAATTATTAATTTTTATTTTTTATTTTTTATTTTTTATTTTTTAATTTTTAATTTTTAATTTTTAATTTTTAATTTTTAATTTTTAATTTTTAATTTTTTATGTCATTTTGGTCAAAGGAAACTTTGTTTTTAATATTGCAAAACACAAAATATGCAATATTTTCCCCATAAATTGATCAAATTTTTAATTTTCAATTTTTAATTTTTTAATTTTTAATTTTTAATTATTATTTTTTATTTTTTATTTTTTATTTTTTATTTTTTATTTTTTATTTTTTATTTTTTATTTTTTAATTTTTTATTTTTATTTTTTAATTTTTAATTTTTAATTTTTAATTTTTAATTTTTAATTTTTAATTTTTAATTTTTAATTTTTAATTTTTAATTTTTAATTTTTTATTTTTTATTTTTAATGTCATTTTGGTCAAAGGAAACTTTGTTTTTAATATTGCAAAACACAAAATATGCAATATTTTCCCCAAAAATTGATCTCAAAGTATAATTTTTGATGTGAAGTAATCGAAGTCAATATTTTATAACAACCTTGATTTTTTTTTCTTCATAATTTTTTTCAGCAATGACAGTTTTAAAGACAAAAACAACCTCTGTGTTATCAAAATCAACATTGCAACTTTTTCTCGCTCTTTTATTCCACTTTTTTAATGTTTTTTTTTTAGTATTCTTAAAATGTGCCGTTAGGAAAACCCAAGAAAAATAAAACTGTGGGCCGCAAATGGCCCCCAAAGGCCACACTTTGGACACCATGACTAAGATAATGACTTCCTGAGTGTAACCAGGAGAGAAAGACTTCGCTCAATAGAAGGAGACAAAGATGTGATTGCAAACAATCTCAGTGACTGAACAACTCGGCCCAAAAGCTGCAATTGTTCATTTTCTTGGCATCTCTTTCCAAAAAGACACATTTTAACATTTAAAAAGTAGCCAAGTATTTGTTGGCTGCAGCTTCCATGTGATTAGTATTTCATGACTGTAATAATGCATGGATGATTTTATAGCCAGTGTACAAATTTAGCAGGATTTCAAAGCATTTAAAATTATTTTCCAACAGTTAAATACTGTAATCAATATTGACTTTAACCTTACAACAAATGCCTGTAAACATTAAGATAAAACTGTTATTTCAAGGTATAAATACTGCAATGATAGTCCCCAAATTGCTGTCAATTCAAACTGAATTGTCCCTTAGGAGTTGCACACTCTTGCACAGTAGGTGGCGCTATGCCGTCAAACTTGAATATGAAAATACAATTGTGAAGTTACAGCATTTAGAGTAAAATCACAGCTCCGCATGCAGTTACAATAAGTTACATTTCACAAAAAAGTACTGTAAATGTTACTGTGAAACTAAGAAGTTACAAAACCCAAAAGCTGTCATGACTTGGTCCTGGGTGTTTGCTTTTCCGGAATGCAACGGAAAGTTGGCCTCGGGCGAGACGGGAATGTAAATACATGATTTATTTAATACATCAAAATAAAGTACAAACGAAAAGCGCGCACAGTGGCGGAGAACAAACTATGAAACCAAAAGACTATAGCATTAATAAACAAAACTTACTTGGCATGGACTAAAAGGAGCAGCATGAACGATGGACATGAAATCAATTGTCATAAATGTGGGATGTCACCAGCAAGACAAACTGAAAACAATGAACTTAAATACTACAGACATGATTAACGAAAACAGGTGCGTGACTCAAAAACGTGAAACAGGTGCGTGACGTGACAGGTGAAAACTAATGGTTGCTATGGTGACAAAACAAAAGTGCAACAAAAAGTCCAAAAACAAAACCGAACATGACCAAAACAAAAACATGATCACACAGACATGACAAAAGCAGTGAAGTTGTCACGTTGTGTAAATGATAAATAAAAAGAGAATGCAATGATTTGCAAATCCTTTTCAATTTATGTTCAATTAAATAGACAGCAAAGACAAGATTTTTAATTTTTTCGTACTGGTAAACTTTGCTATTTTTTGCAAATATTAGCTCATTTGAAATCTGATGCCTGCAACATGTTTCAAAAAAAGCTGGCACAAGTGGCAAAAAAACCTGAGAAAGTTGAGGAATGCTCATCAAACACTTATTTGGAACATCCCACGGGTGAACGGGCTAATTGGGAACAGGTGGGTGCCATGATTGGGTATAAAAGTGGATTCCATGAAATGCTCAGTCATTCACAAACAAGGATGGGGGCGAGGGTCACCACTTTGTCAACAAATGCGTGAGCAAATTGTTGAACAGTTTAAGAACAACCTTTCTCAACCAGCTATTGCAAGGAATTTAGGGATTTCACCATCTACGCTCCGTAATATCATCAAAGGGTTCAGAGAATCTGGACGTAAGCAGCTAAGCCCGTGACCTTCCGTCCCTCAGGCTGTGCCGCATCAACAAGCGACATCAGTGTGTAAAGGATATCACCACATGGGCTCAGGAACACTTCAGAAACCCACTGTCAGTAACTACAGTTGCTCGCTACATCTGTAAGCGCAAGTTAAAACTCTCCTATGCAAGGCGAAAACCGTTTATCAACAACACCCAGAAACGCCGTCGGCTTCGCTGGGCCTGAGCTCATCTAAGATGGACTGATGCAAAGTGGAAAAGTGTTCTGTGGTCTGACGAGTCCACATTTCAAATTGTATTTGGAAATTGTGGACGTCGTGTCCTCCGGACCAAAGAGGAAAAGAACCATCCGGATTGTTATAGGCGCAAAGTTCAAAAGGCAGCATGTGTGATGGTATGGGGGTGTATTAGTGCCCAAGACATGGGTAACTTACACATCTGTGAAGGCACCATTGAGGTACATACAGGTTTTGGAGCAACATATGTTGCCATCCAAGCAACGTTGCCGTGGACGCCCCTGCTTATTTCAGCAAGACAATGCCATGCCACGTGTTTATCAGTTTGAACATCAAATATGTTGTCTTTGTAGCATATTCAACTTAATATGGGTTGACAATTATTTGGAAATCATTGTATTCCGTTTATATTTACATCTAACACAATTTCCCAACTCATATGGAAACGGGGTTTGTATATTTGGGTCTTACAGAGTCACCTATCCATTTCAATCGTCATTCATGTTTACTTGACATTGTTTTCTGCACGCTGCGAAATATGTTTTGTGGGTGTGCCGAAAAAAAGTCGTCATCATTTTGAACGGATTACGAAGGAAAACCGAGGCTGCATAAATTGTTTGGTTAACAAGAAACATGCAAAGTCCCTGAGAGGAAGTCAGAGTTTAACCTTCTGATCATTTATTCACAACTAAACTGGTCACTGGGCCTCAAAAAAAAAAAAAAAAAAAGTGTGGGGGGGGGGGGGGGGGATGAAACTAAACTCCTTTCTCCATGAGAAAGAAAGAAAGCAGCCAAGTCAGAGTCAGAGTGGGTGTTGCTGATATCAGCCTGCGTGGTCCCCGCCTCACTCGTGACAGCTTGCAGCCGTGATGGGACCCCATGGGAGCCGGGAGCGGATTCACTAACCTGCCGGTGTCTGGGACCGACGCGCGCCTCCAATCTGGTGGTCACATGCGGTGTGTGCGTGTGTGTGTGAGTGTGTGTGTGTGTGTTCTTGTATTGCTACCCTTCTTGAGACATCAACAAGGAAAAGTAGCTTCCATATGAGGAGGTGTGAACAAGTGATGACATAAATCATGGTCCCAATACGGAAAACCATTGCATCTAATAGAGAATGTCTCATTTGCACCACTGGTGGTGAAATCTATCAAATTGAGGGTGGTCCCAAAAAGGAGGGATTTTTTAAATTGACTGTGTGTCGGTTTTGAAAGTGCTCCCCCTCTGGTCAACATATGAAATAACAAGTGTGTGTAAGAAATTAAAATGTGCCCCCTTTCGCCGCATTTAAAAAAAAAAAAAAAAAAAAAAAATATATATATATATATATATATATGTATATATATATATAGAGAGACATACTGTAATAACTTGAAGTAAATAATGAAGATAAAACAACGATTACAAACAAACAAACAAAATAAAAATAAAGGCAGTCTTTTTCTCACAATGTGCCAACTTTTTTCTTATAAAATTGGTAAAAAAAATGCTCATATCCTTTTTTTTGATTGAATTTTTTTTGATCCCTATGAATTTTATTGGGTCGTTGAGTCGTTGCTCAAAAAATAATAGAGAATTGAAGTCAATGTTCTTATGAATAATTCCCCTATTTTTGGCTCTAATTATTATAGGTTGAAAATCTTTTGGGGAAAAATATCGCATGTTTTGTGTTTTTGACATAGAAAAAACATTGTTTTGACAAAAAGGGCATAAAACATAAAAAATTTAAAAAAAAGAACTTTATATTGACAGATAGACCTGAAGTTGATCTAGAGCGGTAAATTAAAAAAAATAATAAGGAGAAAAAAAATCAAAGTTGTTATCAAATATTGACCCACTGAAGACTTCAATTATTTCATATCGAAAATTAAACTTTGAGATACATTTTTTGGGGAAAATATTGCATATTTTGTGAGTTGCAATATTAAAAACAAAGTTTTCTTTGACCAAAATGACATTGCAAAATAAAAAATAAAAAAATAAAATAAAAAAAGAAAATTTAAATTTAAATCGACAGGTAGATGTGAAGTTGATCAAGACACTTAAGTAAAAAAATAAAAAAATAAAAAAACAAAAAAAGTACAGTGTGACTTCCATCCATTTTTTACCGCTTTTCCCTTTCGGGGTCACAGGGGGTGCTGGAGCCTATCCCAGCTGCATTCGGGATAGAGAGACAACATTATTTTCAACAATTTTGGATCCCCAAGAATTTTAGTGGGATTTTATTTTAAACTTATATTGCAATATTTTCTCGTAAAATTATTACTTATTTTAATGTACAATTATTACTTATTTTAAAGTAAAAGTATTACTTTTTAATGCAAAACGGCGACATTTTGTCATATAAAAGTGCTCCCCCTCTGGTCAACATATGAAATAACAAGTGTGTGTAAGAAATTAAAATGCGCCCCCTTTTGCCACATTTTTTTTTAAATGTATATATATATATATATGTATATAGAGACATACTGTAATAACTTGAAGTAAATAATGAAGATAAAAAAACAATTACGAACAAACAAAAAAATCAAAATAAAAGCAGTCTTTTTCTCACAATGTGCCAACTTTTTTCTTATAAAATTGGTAAAAAAGATTCTCATATTCTTTGTTTCTGTAATATTGCAATATTTTCTCGTAAAATTATTACTTATTTTAAAGTACAATTATTACTTATTTTAAAGTAAAATTATTACTTTTTAATGCAAAACGGCGACATTTTGTCATATAAAAGTGCTCCCCCTCTGGTCAACATATGAAATAACAAGTGTGTGTAAGAAATTAAAATGCGCCCCCTTTCGCCACATTTAAAAAAAAATGTATATATATATATATATATATGTATATAGAGACATACTGTAATAACTTGAAGTAAATAATGAAGATTAAAAAAACAATTACAAACAAAAAAAAATAAAAATAAAGGCAGTGTTTTTCTCACAATGTGCCAACTTTTTTCTTATAAAATTGGTAAAAAAATTCTCATATCTTTTGTTTCTGTAATATTGCAATATTTTCTCGTAAAATTATTACTTATTTTAATGTACAATTATTACTTATTTTAAAGTAAAATTATTACTTTTTAATGCAAAACGGCGACATTTTGTCATATAAAGGTGCTCCCCCTCTGGTCAACATATGAAATAACAAGTGTGTGTAAGAGATTAAAATGTGCCCCCTTTCGCCACATTTAAAAAAAATGTTTTATATATATATATATGTATATAGAGACATACTGTAATAACTTGAAGTAAATAATGAAGATAAAAAAACGATTACAAACTAACAAAAAAAATAAAAATAAAAGCAGTCTTTTTCTCACAATGTGTCAACTTTTTTTTTTATAAAATTGGTATAAACATGTTCATATTCTTTGTTTCTGTAATATTGCAATATTTTCTCGTAAAATTATTACTTATTTTAAAGTACAATTATTACTTATTTTAAAGTAAAATTATTACTTTTTAATGCAAAACGGCGACATTTTGTCATATAAAAGTGTTCCCCCTCTGGTCAACATATTTAGTTTCAGTTTAGTTTATTATTCTTTGGTCAATGGTCAACAAAATAAACAAACAGTTGTACATTCATAGATTGAAAATGAAAATGTTGCAGAGCGAAAGGGTTTAGGCTGACGTTGAACACTTATTGCGCCTAACCCTAACCCCATATGAAATAACAAGTGAGTGTACACATTTGAAGTGCTCCCCCTTTGGCCAACATATGAAATAACAAGTGTGTGTAAAAAATTGAAATGCGCCTCCTTTGGCCCAAATTAATAAAAAAATAAAAAAATCAATAAATAATATATATATAATATATATATATATATATATATATATATATATATATATATATATACATATATATATATATATATATATATATATATATATATATATATATATATATATATATATATATATATATATATATATATATATATATATAGAGAGAGAGAGAGATACTGTAATAACTTATAATAACCACCTATCATTCATCATTCAATTCACCGGTGTGAGTGGCACCGGGGGCGAAGGGTGAAGTGTCCCGCCCAAGGACACAACGGCAGCGATTTTTGGATGGTAAGAGAAGAAATGCTCCCCCTCTGGTCAACATATGAAAAAACAAGTGTGTGTAAAAATTAAAATGCTCCTCCTCTGGTCAACATATGAAATAACAAGTGTGTGTAAAAATTTGAAGTGTTCCCCCTCTGGCCAACATATGAAATAACAAGTGTGTGTAAAAATTTGAAGTGTTCCCCCTCTGGTCAACATATGTGATAACAAGTGTGTTTAAGAAATTGAGGTGCGCCCCCTTTGGCCTCAATTAATAAAAATAAATAAAAATAAATATGTATATAGAGACATACTGTAATAACTTGAAGTAAATAATGAAGATTAAAAAAACAATTACAAACAAACAAACAAATAAATAAAAGCAGTCTTTTTCTCACAATGTGCCAACTTTTTTCTTATAAAATTGGTAAAAAAAATGCTTATATCCTTTGTTTCTGTAATATTGCAATATTTTCTCGTAAAATTATTACTTATTTTAATGTACAATTATTACTTATTTTAAAGTAAAATTATTACTTTTTAATGCAGAATGCCGATATTTTGTCATATAAAAGTGCTCCCCCTCTGGTCAACATATTTAGTTTTAGTTTAGTTTATTATTCTTTGGTCAATGGTCAACAAAATAAACAAACAGTTGTACATTCATAGATTGAAAATGAAAATGTTGCAGACCGAAAGGGTTTAGGCTGAAGTTGAACACTTATTGCGCCTAACCTTAACCCCATATGAAATAACAAGTGAGTGTACAAATTTGAAGTGCTCCCCCTTTGGTCAACATATGAAATAACAAGTGTGTGTAAAAAATTGAAATGCGCCCCCTTTGGCCCAAATTAATTTAAAATAATAATAATAATTAAAAAAAAATAAAATAAAAAAAATAAATAAAAAAAATAAAAAATAAAAATAAAAAATAAATATATATATATATATATATATATATATATATATATATATATATATATATATATATATATATATATATATATATAGAGAGAGAGAGAAAGACATACTGTAATAACTTGAAGTAAATAATGAAGATTAAAAAAAACAATTACAAACAAACAAAAAAATAAATAAAAGCAGTCTTTTTCTCACAATGTGTCAACTTTTTTCTTATAAAATTGGGAAAAAATGCTCATATTCTTTGTTTCTCGTAAAAATTATTACTTTTTTATGCAAAACCGCGACATTTGTCATATAAAATTCTGACTTTTATCACGATATTGCCAATTTTTTTGTTGTTCTTGTAAAATAGTGACATTTTATTTAGTAAAATGATGACATTTCTCATAATTTTGCCAAGTAAAAATTCCTGAATATTATTATAATATTGCCAACATTTGAAAGTTT